>NC_039366.1:155598363-155898363 GCF_003573695.1 Papaver somniferum | reverse complement strand
AGTTAATGGCAAGGGTTATGTAAAGGGTTCTTTCCTGAAGCATGTTTATGACAGGCATCTCTCCTCTGAAGATGACAAGATCATATGCAGGGATTTGATTGCTTCTAACTTGCACATTTACTCTGCTTGGGAGAATGTTCTACGTCGCTTGTGTATGTGGTTATGTTGCATATGTATGCATTTCCACTGTTGGAAGAAAGATTGCAAGGGGAGATGGAGAAGTGGAGTTGCTCATGGAGATGTCGTAGCCGGGCCTCTCAATGGTGCAGAGGTTGAGTTTCTTCTTCACGGTTTGGACAAACCAGGTGAGATTTTTCCAGGTGGTGCTGATGCCTGCTTAGTTTCTACCTGCAATACAACTTGTGGTGCTGTAGCCTGCTTAGTTCCTCCCTATTATACAACCGGTGATGCTGTAGACTGTTTTATTGATGGTGACGCTGTAGAAGTGTCTACTCCAGGACCCTCCCTTTCTACAGACTTACTAAACGCAGTGCTTCAAAGGCAGTTCACGGCAGTCTCTAGCATTCCGCATAAATGCAGGCTTGCTTTTGCGAGAACACTAAAGGTATGTCTTGAAAGGATTATTGTAAATCCTGGTAGCTTAGCAGCTTGGTTACATCTTATCTTTATCCCAATCTGCACGCTAACCTTGTTCAAGCCAAGAAGCTCCGCCGAGAAGAAATCCGGCAACAAAAAACTTTTACAGGTCGCAGCCATTAATAAGGCTCTTGTTGTTTGGAAAGAGCCTAACGGATGTTCTATTTTGTTAAAGAAACTTCTACAGCAGCCTTTACGTTTTGGGTCTAAAGAGGCAGATGAGAAGAGACAAGACGCAACTACCTTGTTAGCTTGTCAAAAGAAGATAAGTTGTGGCCATTTCACAGCTGCCATTCGAGTGCTCTCTTCGTCTGGTTTAGCTCCTCGTAACGAGAACATGTACTTGGAACTGCTAGACAAGCATCCACCTGCGCCTCTCCCCACTATTTCCAACGATGAGGCCATGGTTGACCCAATTACAGTAGATTCTCGGGTTGTTTTACGGGATATCAGGAGCTTCCCCAAAGGCACTTCATGCGGTCGTGATGGTTTGCGTGCTCAGCATCTGGTCGACGCAATCAGTGGGGCGGCAGCTGCTATTGCAGATGACTTACTTGTTTCGATTACTGGGGTTGTCAATCTTTGGTTGGCTGGTAGGTGTCCTGCGTTTTTGGGAGAGTTTATTGCTAGTGCACCTTTAACCCCTTTACTTAAACCTGGAGGTGGTATTAGGCCCATTGCAGTTAGTACAGTTTGGCGAAGATTGGTCTCGAAAGTAGATGATGTCTCGGTTGGGAAGGATATGTCTACTTATTTGGGTGATTACCAATTCGGGGTTGGTATTCCTGCTGGTGGGGAAAGTATTTTACATGCTGTAAATCGCCTACTGGAGATGAATGGTCACTCTGACGAAATGTCAATGCTGCTCATTGACTTTTCCAATGCCTTCAACATGGTGAGCAGATCGCAGCTCATCAAAGAGGTTCGCCTTCATTGTCCAGGTATTTCTCGTTGGGTAGAATTTTGTTACTCGAGGCCTTCCAAACTCTATTATGACCATTATATTTTGTCTTCTGCACTTGGAGTTCACCAAGGTGACCCCCTCGGTCCTCTGCTCTTTGCATTGACACTTCACCCCCTAGTGAAGACTATTACTTCTCAATGCAAACTCGACTTGCACGCTTGGTACTTGGATGATGGTACAATTATTGGTGATACATTAGAGGTAGATAAGGCTCTGAGAATAATTGAAACGGAAGGACCACGCAGGGGTTTACATCTTAATGTAAAGAAAACCGAAGTCTTTTGGCCTTCTACTGACCCCAGAAGCACAGCTGACGGAGTTTTCCCCGCTGATATTGGTAGACCTTCTAATGGTGTTAAACTGTTGGGTGGACCGGTGAGTCTGGATTTGAACTTGATCAGTGATATGATGTTGAGCAGGGTGAATAAGACTGTTCAATTGATGTCTTCTATCAAGAAACTCAAAGACCCTCAAAGTGAGATGCTATTACTTCGCAATTTCACTAGAGTTTCTAGATTGTATTTTGCAATGCGTACTACCAATCCTGTAGCCTTACAATCTTCCACTGCCCTTTTTGATGATCACTTACTTAAGTACTTGAGACTTCTCATCACTGGTGATGGTGCGGGGTTTGGTCCTCTACAACAGCGACTAGCTACCTTGCCCATCAAAGATGGTGGACTTGGCATTTACACCATGGATGACACTAGCGCCTATTGTTACCTTGATTCTCAGTGTCATACTACTTCGGTACAAAAGGTGATCCTTGTTATTTCATTCTCAACTGAAAAAGGCTATGCTTATCAGTTTGCACTACAGAATGTTTCTCAGGTATGTGGCTTTCCTTCTACATACTGTGTCGATGATACTTCCCCCCTTCCATGCACTCCCTGGCAGTCACTTATTTTAATGCAGTTAAGAAGCAAATCCCAGACCAATTTTCTATGTCCGCAAGAGATTCCATCATGTGGCAGTGCAACCGTATCAAGCATGCACAAGATTATTTATTGGCTGTACCCATCAGTGGGCTTAATCAGTGCCTTGGACCTAGACATTTTAGAGATGTACTTTGCTATCGTCTTGGTATCCCATTGTTTGTTGAGAATAGCTAGTGCCCAAGTTGTAATAAAACCATGGACATAATTGGTGATCATGCGCTTCATTGTGCTAAGGATATAGGCCCCAAGGTTCGACATGATATTGTTCGTGATGTAGTCGTCAACATTTGCTTCAAAGCTAGTGTGCCTGCTCGTAAGGAAGTTTCTTTAGGATTTCTGACGAATGATGACAAAGAGCTGAAACTGCTGATATTTTTGTGCTTTACTAGGAATACGGAAAGGATGTTTGTATGGATGTCACATGTGTTTCTCCCTTCACAGGTGATGGAATTCGCTCTTTCGTCCCAGGGAAAGCTATATCTAACGCGGTTTCATGTAAACACTCTAAGTACTTGGACAAGTGTATTTCACATGGCCATGGATTGAGTGTTTTGGCTTTCTCTACTCTAGGAAAGTTGGGTGAGGATACTTTGTGTTTTTTCAAGCGTCTGAAGAATTGTTTAGTTAGTAACGACGCTAGTAGTGGTTTTGGTAGCTTTATTTTTCATAGATTAGGCGTTGCTATTCAAAAAGGTGTTGGAGCCCAGCTTGTTGCTAGGTTACCAACCAAAAGCTTTGTATAATTATTCCCAAAAATATATCTATTGATAAAAAAAATTATTTTATAAAAAAAATAATATATATAATAAAAAAATAAAATAATAATAATAATAAAAACGGGCACCTAGCTCAGCTGGTCATCCCGTTTCCCAAAGTTTCATGCGCTCCAGGAGGTCCCAGGTTCGAGCCCCCAATGACGTAATATTGCAGGAATTAATATGGAAGGTAGTGTTAGCTTGCCCCCTTGTGACACAATCTCAGCCCCCCCATCCGCTTCGGCTCCCTTGGCTAGGTTACCCATGAGGCTCACTGGTAGGTTAGCACGACAACCAGTTCAATTAATGTAGTAGTTAGTCGTTGGAGCTTAGCTTGTTAGGCTTCCAACTAGTTAATGTAATACTCTTTATCCAATAATTAAATATATACAAATAATAATAAAGTAATAATAATAATAATAATAAGAGGAAAAACCCATGTTTAATACTATTGATGTTTGTGCTTGTTGTGAGAGGAAAATGGATGTTTATGGTGATCATGCTCTTCATTGTGCAAGTGAGGTGAGCGTAAAGTTTAGACATGATTTTTTTAGGGATATTGTTTCGGATATATTTTACAAGGCTGGAGTTCCATCTAGAAAAGAGGTCAATCTTGGGCTCTCATCGGATGATGGTAAAGATTTGAAACCGGCCGACATTCTTGTATGTAATTGGGTTAACGGGCAAGATTTTTGTTTTGACGTTACGGGTGTTTCACCTTTTCCGGTATTCATGGTCGAACTTTCGTTCCGGGTGTTGCCATTTCTAATGCTATTTCACGCAAGAGGGCGAAATATTTGGATAAGGTATCTACTCATGGGTTTGGTTTTGGCGTTCTTGCTTTCTCCACTTTAGGTGAAGACATGGTGTTTCTTTTGAATAGGTTGAGAAATTGTATAGCTAATTATATTCTCAATTACAAAATAGGTAATTCTCTTTTTTATAGATTACGTATTTCAATTCAAAAAGGTGTAGGGGCTCAACTTATTGCTAGGTTGCCCTCTATCGATATTGTACCTTGTATTTGATTCTTTTGTTAATAATTCTTTTGTGTCGGCGCCCAGCTTGTTGCTAGGTTTCCTTCTACCGACTTGTAATATACACACTTTCGTCTTGCTAATAAAATACCCTGAGTGGTTTTTACTAAAAAAAACAAAATAAAATAAAAAAAATAATAATAATAATAATAACTAATTGTAATTAGTGCTTATGTATCGATTGGACCAAGGTACTTCAGGTCAGTGCTTATTGATAAGTGCATAATTCATATGATTTTAGTGTTCATTCCATATTTGTTTTAGTTATTATTCTTGCATATTTTCGTATTATTACTTTGATTTTCTCTTATTTGTATCAAATAGGTGAATCATCCAAAAATGATGTACAAAGTGCTGAAAATATCTAAGAAGAGAAGTATCCCAAGTATCCAAGTGTCCAAGTCCAAGAGAAGTGGAAGAAGTGCGACGAAAAGGAGCAAAACGCTCAAAATCAAGACTCAGGCCAAATACCGATCTTAACTCATTCAAATTAAGGATTTCTCATCATCATCTTGAATATAATTGAAAGATAAAAAGAATGCAAAAAGAATGAGTACATTCCGAGTTCGGATGAAGAAGTTGTGGCCAAAACAGTTTTCATTGAATACCGAAGACAGTGAAGTCCGCGAACTGGGTTTGCGAACCGAGTTCACAGACTTATTTCCGAAAATATCTGCTGGAATTTGAAGTTTGCGGACTGAGTACGTGAACTTATCAAATGGGAAATGTGTATTCACAACTTGGAAGGCCTAAGGGCACGTTTGGAGTCGTTAGATCATATTTTCGAGTCGGGTTCTTAAACCTAACTAAATACTTGGAGACCAAGCAATGTAAACCGATAAAAATATATTAGGTTATGTAAAATCATCGAATCTCATATAAAAATTTTTACATCAAAAACCTAGGGTTTACCCCTTTAGGGGGAAACCACCATTCTTCATCTTCTTTTTAATATGAGTAGCTAAATCCTTTATTGATTAAGGATGAATTCAATGTTCTAAGCATGAAGCTTTATTAATAATACAAATCTATTAAGAGTTCTTATCATCATCGTTTGTCTTTACCATATCTAGGGTTTATGAGTGATTCTTATATTGATTTGGGAGGCCTACTAGATCAGTATATTGATTGTTCTATTGCTAGTGGAAGTTATGAGATAAGTAATCGTCGATTAACTCTCTCCACAAGTAGAAATTGCGAGACCTTACAAAGGGATTCTGTGTAGCAATCGTGTGTGAAGATAACACCATCAAGTAAACCTTGAGCTAAGAGTTTAACTACTGGGATCAACCTAATTCACAAAGCTCAAAGTGTTCGATTGGATTACACCTTGAGTGAGCTACTACTTAGTGGTTCAGTTGAATAGAATCTGATATTGGAGAGCTTCCGTATCCATGGTAAAAGGAGTTTTGGGGATAACACTGAGCTAGCTGTTATTCCACGGTTGGTGATGAATGGTTCTTATGAGCAATAGATAAGCATATTAATCCATTTATCGCTTGGTAACGGCGAAGGATTCCTTGATCATCTTTCTTTTATTATTATCTTTTTATTAATCTTAAAAACCAAAAACTCCCTTTGTTATTTACTTTGTCTTGCTGATCAAATAACCTATCAATTACACAGCTCTTTGTGGGAACGATCTCTTAGTACCGCTATATTACCAGTTTATTAGTGGGAAATATATTTAATAATTTGTTGAGCCTATGACAGCCCATACAAATTTTGGCGTCGTTGCCGGGGAGCAGTTGCTAATTGATTTGTTATTTGTTTAACTTGTTTTTATTTTTTTTAGATTTTTATTTTTTCTTTTTCTTGTGAGTCGTCATGTTTCCTTACGGAAATAACATGTATGGAGCACAAGATTACAAATACAACAGTGGTAATCAATATGGTTTTCGATCGCATTCATATGACAACTATCAACCATCCTATGGGTATAATCAAAACCAATCTTTTGGCTATGATCAATATCCCACGGAAACTTATGGATATTCTCATGCATGTCAATAACCTTATGACGGGTATGTATGTGGCAATCACAAGGATGAGAGGATAGTTACACTATGGTTTTTGTTTTCATCGACTATGATTAATCCGCAATTCCGGACCTATCATTTATTAGTGTCGATAAATGAAGAGGAGCCTTATTTATTTTATTTTATTTTATTTTTCTTTCTTTTCTTTTTCTTTTCTTTTCTTTTTTTTTTTCGGCTCACTCTTTATGAGTGTTAGACAATTGTCTACGGGGCTTTCAAATACTCAACCAATGATTACCTTGCTACAACATCCACGGTAGTATCAGGATCCCACCAAATCACTTTAGAGAAACATATAACTGCAAAAATAAAAAAAAAGTGATTCAGTAATGATTAATTGCGAGGATAAATCTTTCAAATGACTACCATAGCTTAGTTTCGCATTCAATTATGAACGTATATAATTAAGGATTGAAATAAATGGAACTTAATCTATAGCTGGAAGAATTGTTTCAACCTTAAAGGTTTAGAGCATCATCCTAAATATCTCATAATTAACTCCAAAAAATGAAGTCTCAAGAATGCAAGAAATCAAAGAGTATTATTTTTTTATTTTGTATGCAAACCAAACATGCTTAGCTACTCCCCCACACTTAAACTCAACATTGTCCTCAATGTTCAAAACCGAAAATTCTGATTTCTGACATAACAGCCCTGAAAAACTCAAAAACTGCACAAATGGGTAGGGAACTAGGAAAAACATCCTGAACAAAAGTTGTTCACCTACGTCTTTTCTATAAGGTGTCAAAATTTCACAGTGTTTAGATAAACGTTTTGACTTTTATGGCCTCCAGAATGATTGGCATGCAATCTGAAAAAGTTCTGAAAAAATTCCAAAACTCAAATGTCCAGGCCTATCGCTCCAACTTAACAGACTCCGAATTCAAATTTTCTTTTTGGAAAAGAAATGTATGTCTGTCCTCTTTAAAATTTTGGTTCAACCACTCAAATCGGACTCCGTATGAAGTCTCGAGAGCTATTTTGGTAACAACTGCGCAGTCAGAAATTTTCTGACGAAAATAATTTCGTCAAAGCTTTCATTATAGATATAGGACTTTGTAAAATCTAAGATGGGTATGAAAGATATGATATAAAAAACTAAGAAAACTAAAAACAAAAAGGATAGCGATACAAAACCGATGGGTTGCCTCCCACGCAGCGCTTGGTTTAACGTCGTCATCCCGACGTTATTGTTATCGTCTGTATACCAACAATCTGAAAATTTAGTAATACTTCCAGACAACAATCTGCAATTCAAATAATAGCTTCAAAAAAAAATTAGCACAATATATAAATATTGAAGCTATCACTTTATTGAAGCTTCCCCCACACTTAGTCCTTTCTACACTCGGAAGTGGATAAAGAACATAGAATTCGGGACCTTCAAAAGGTTCCTCAGCTTGGTGAACCTGCACAATACTCGAATGAAACACATCAAGTGGTGGATACTTATAAGCAAAATAATCCGTTAAAACTTTAGAAGCACACAACTCCAATCCTAAGTGAGGTATTTTCTTAAAAGTTGGGTTAACAACTTTTTTGGAATCTACTTCGATTAGAGGAAAAAGATCAATAGATATAGAATTAAGCAAAGGATTAGACAAACCTTGTACCGGATCCTCATTAATTATCTCCAATGAATTATTTACCTCAAGTATATCGTGGTCCTCTATCGAACTATTATTATCTAGCTCAATTGGGTCTTCCACGACTTTAATCAATTTGGTTTCATTCTCAATCTCCATCTCTTCAACAGCCTCGTCATCGGAATCAGAATCCTCACCTAAAATGTCTAGTTCATTGATGCAACTCCTAATTTCTTCGTTTGAGTACGTTACACCATTTATAACAATAGATATGCCATACCCAAACTCCTCCTTTTGAATAGGCGAATGATCGTTATTATGATCCGGAGTTGGGATAATCGTATCATTGTTGAAAGGACTTTCAAAAAATTGTTCATATTCATCGGAATCTTCGTCATCCATAGGAATTTCAGAATCATTTTGATTTTGAGGTCAAACTTCTTCTTCATTTCCACCTTCACTAAGTTGAGCAATTTGTATTTTTAAGTTCTCCGCACGCCTTTGAATTTCCTGAAGTTGCTCATATTGTTTATCTTCAATTGTATGGAGTCCTTGCTGATGTTGTGCCATCGCTTGGAACTGGTCAAGATATTCATCAAAACCAACACCTTCACTCACCAGACTATTTCCAGACCAAGTCTCCCCTTTTTGAATAGGTGAATGATCATAAAAACGATCAGGAGTTTAGTTAGATATATTGAAGTAAGATTCGGTTGACATATTGTTTTCCGCGCTTAGTTGATCATTAACTGATTCCAATGTGGAAATAATGGCCTTTAAATAATATATAATCTGATCAAGCTTCTGCTCACGTTGATGAGATAAATGATATCATCATTATATAGCAAGTCAAAAAGACTATTGATGAGGTTCTTGACAATTTGATAGCAGTATGTGTGAAACGTTGTCCCTGTCTCCGTCGCCTAAGCAAGCGTGGAGTGCAGGATCCAAGGAAACTATCACATACTTGCTGAAAAGGAACATGCGCTTAGAGTATCTAATCATGTGGTCGAGTTAAATGGGTGCTTCTCTCAACTATTGTGTTATAAATAAAGATCCTTTGACGATATTCATACAAGTATTGTGGGTAACATCTTTCACTTAAGTCAACATTTGCACACTTCACTTTTCTATTTCCATTTTCTTATCTATCCATGTGATTTCAGTATGCGAGTGTTGTGACAAACAATGCACAAGTACGATGACTATCTTAGTAGAGTTTTGCA
This sequence comes from Papaver somniferum, assembly GCF_003573695.1. Taxonomy (NCBI): domain Eukaryota; kingdom Viridiplantae; phylum Streptophyta; class Magnoliopsida; order Ranunculales; family Papaveraceae; genus Papaver; species Papaver somniferum. The sequence continues at coordinate 155,889,221 of NC_039366.1, read as the reverse complement.
ATCAGGTTGAATGTCACACTAAGTAATTGCTTATGTGTGATGATTGGAATGTATGTGGGATGTTTGCATCTCAAGAACTTGTGCAAGCTAATTATTTGGCTTTCTTCTTTGTGTTTATCCTTAGTGGTTCTTCCAAGGCGAAAAATTGGAGTAGGTTTTGTGGGTATACCTCTTGTAATCCCTCACGAGACTATAACTCGTCCACTAGGGACACCTAGGGGTTTAAAGGCCTGTTATTCATGCAAAGAGTAACCGTATCCTCACGATATGGAGTTGTTGTATTTAGGATTAGTTTTATTTAGTTTGCTCGAGGACTAGCAAAATCTAAGTGTGGGGGAATTTGATAAGTGCATAATTCATATGATTTTAGAGTCCATTCCACACTTGTTTTAGCTATTATTCTTGCATGTATTCGTATTATTACTCTTGTTTTCTCTTATTTGCCTCCAATAGGTGAATCATCCACAAAGGAGATACAAAGTGCTTAAAAGATCTAGGAATAGAAGTTTTCCAAGTATTCAAGTGCCCAAGTCCAAGACAAGTAGAAGAAGTGCGACGAAAAGGAGCAAAACGCTCATAATCAAGACACAGGTCAAAGACCGATATTAATCATTAACATTAATTATTTCTCATCATCATATTGAATAAAATTGAAATATAAAAATAATGCAAAAAGAATGAGGTCATTCCGAGTTCGGATGAAGAAGTTGTGGCAAAAACAGTTTCCATTGAATACCGAAGATAGTGAAGTCCGCGAACAGGGTTTGCGAACCGAGTTCGCAGACTTATTTCCGAAAATATCTGCTGGAATTTGAAGTTTGCGGATTGGGTACACGAACTTATCAAATGGGAAACGTGTATTTACACTTTGGAAGCCTAAGGGCACGTTTGAAGTCGTTAGGTCATATTTTCGGGTCGGGTTCCTAAACCTAACTAAATACTTGGAGACCAGGAAATGTAAACCTATAAAAAGGTATTAGGTTATGTAAAATAAATCATCGAATCTCATATCATAAGTTTTACATCAAAAACCTAGGGTTTACCCCTTTAGGGGGAAACCACCATTCTTCATCTTCTTTGTAATATGAGTAGCTAAATTCTTTGTTGATTAAGGATGAATTCAATGTTCTAAGCATGAAGCTTTATTAATAATACAAATCTATTGAGAGTTATTATCATCATCGTTTGTCTTTACCCTATCTAGGGTTTATGAGTGATTCTTATATTGATTTGGGAGGCCTACTAGATCAGTATATTGATTGTTCTATTGCTAGTGGAAGTTATGAGATAAGTAATCGTCGATTAACTCTCTACACAAGTAGAAATCGCGAGACCTTACAGAGGGATTCTGTGTAGCAATCGTGTGTGAAGATAACACCAGCAAGTAAACCTTGAGCTAAGAGTTTAATTACTGGGATCAACCTAATTCACAAAGCTTAAAGCGTTCGATTGGATTACACCTTGAGTGAGATACTACTTGGTGGTTCAGTTGAATAGAATCTGATATTGCAGAGCTTCCGTATCCATGGTAAAAGGAGTTTTGGGGATAACACTGAGCTAATTGTTATTCCACGGTTGGTGATGAATGGTTCTTATGAACAATAGATAAGTATATTAATCCAGTTATCGCTTGGTAACGGCGAAGGATTCCTTGATCATCTTTCTTTTATTATTATCTTTTTATTAATCTTAAAACCAAAAACCCCCTTTGTTATTTACTTTGTCTTGCTGATCAAATAACCTATCAATTACACAACTCTCTGTGGGAATGATCTCTTACTACCGCTATATTACCAGTTAATTGGTGGGATATATATTTAATAATTTGTTGAGCCTACGACAGCCCATACACTTATGTATCGATTTGGTATACCATTTTTCGAAGACAATATGTGCCTTTGCTGCAAAAGAACCATGGATGTCTTTGGAGATCATGTAATCCATTGTGCTGGGGAAGTTGGGCCTAGCTTGTTGCTCGGCTGCCTGTCAGCGATGTGTAAAAGTTTCAATTCTGTATAATAATACAAAATAATTATTATTTATTTATTTATTGACAATCAACCATTAGTATTTCATTCCATTCAGGAACGTTTACATGATGGTTTTCGAGAAAAATAAGTACGTCATAAACATGAAACAAATACAACAAAATATGCAAAACGTAAATAAATCGTGAAGAGAAAGAGCGATCTACAATGATAGCACCCAAGTCTTGTATGAAGATATTCGAGAAGGAATGGTACTCGAAATCTCAGTTCGACCATTTTGATTGATTCTCTTCTTGGAAAAGAGATACTCATATAAGAGAAGAGTCGTTTTCCCAAAAGCTCATGTGTAGCGAGAAGCCCGAAAACCCTAGATCTATTATTGTGCCGAAGAAGAACTTGATCTTGCCTCCGAAAAATTCCTGATGTATTTGTATCCATAAAAATAAATCACGAACAAATCTATAGAAAGAAATGCTATTTGTGTTGAGACGCGTATATATATTGGTTGTTATATCCAAGGGACACAAGATGCACCCTTACAAAAGCTGTCACGAGGGTGACCTCCTCACAATACAACTCACGAATCTACACTTATCGGATGCCTCGTCTCTTCATTAATTTATGAAATTACCGCGCCTTACACTTTCTGGACAGGGTGACTTCTATACTCTTAAGAGGCTTGACCCGTATAATTGGCCAAATAGGCCAGATATGCTTAAGCGACTGTTGATGGTGGTTTTCGGTTCAAGACTAAAATTGTAAAACCCTGTATTTAATGTGCAGTCATTCTGCAAAGAGACGGAGCCACTTAAAAGTGATGAGTGTCCAGGACTCTTTACTTACACACGTATTGAGCAATTCAGTATATTTAAATGAAATTTATCTAGAATGGTGCATGTAGCAACAATTCCAAATATTCTATAAATTTTAACATGTCGCCTGCATTATTCATTAATGTATGGCTTATTGAGTATTTTCCTATGCTATGTTCTCCGGCTGAACTCTTAATATTGATATGACATGACAATTAGTGTTCACTCGCAGCTGAGTAGCATGAATTTCCCGAAGTATCAAGATTAAGGTTTGCATGAACAGTCAGAAGACGCGCTGACTGCTCTGTGAGAATAAATTTAAGAATTTTGTCTCAACACACAGAATTCGCCAAATTTGACCAATTTTGTGACAGCTCGCAAAATTCAAATTTTAACCTAATTAATTTGCAAAAATTAGGTATTTTGCGCCCTACATATCTCGAACCCTATTGGTCGAAACTAAACCTAGGAAAGCTAGGAAATTAATCCATCATGGAGCTAGTAGGAGCAAGATTCTATTAAAAAGCATAAAACAAAGAAATAAGGAGGAACTATGGCAAGTAAAAGCAGCAACAAAGGGAGGCGTGGCCACGCCATTTGGCCGACCGATCTGCTCCAGCAGGCGCCACCCGTGGTCGGTCGGCTACACTCCATGTTGCCGCTTGCCGACCCCCTTTCCCTTCGAACAATCAGATCGCTTTAAATGCGCCACACACACTTTTAATAAAGTTGGAATTTGTTTGGTCGACACGCCTAAATTCCTTAAGGAATTTAACATAGGCTGCCCATGTCAGTCTTAAAATAATCACGGTCGTACGTTTTGGCTGGCTGATTTATCAAGCTTAGCCGCTCCCTAACGCGACAGGACAAGCATCATCATGCACACTGGTGGGCGCACTAATACTTCGACGATCGAATCCGTTCCAACTCGCCAGCATAGCCACTAACCGATTTCTCAAAGTTAGATGGCCGCGCGACTTGCCCAACCCTAATTTCTGTTAAGCAGCATTACATTGTTGCCGCAAAAAAATCTCGGTCGTCCAACTTCGCCAGCCGAATTGACCGGCCTAGATTCAATTCCGATCGACGGAAAAGGCGTGGATGCGCGCACTGGTGGCCCGACAATATCACTGGCCGGTCGAATAGTCTATAGCATGCTGCCAACACCAAAAACCGTTGGCCCAAAATGGGTTGGCCACACGGCTTTTAAAACCAAAATTGAATCAACGGAAGCCATTAACTGCCGCAAATCATCTCGGCCGCCTAACTTCGCCAATCGAATCGGCCGACCTAACTCCTATTTTAGGCAGCCAACAACATGTGGCCATGATCATCGGCCACCTCCCTTCCATAAGGAACAATCGGCCACGCCGAGGCCTGCCCATATGGCTCCTAAATGGTCGCCCAAAGATGGCTGGCCGTGCTTCTTATAGGAGTATTAAATAAATTACGGAAACCAATAACCGGCGCAAATCATCTCAGCCATCCAATTTAACCGGTTTAGATTTAACTTAGACTGACCAATATGATGTCAAAATGGCTACCAGCCATCACTCTCCTATAGGGACCGACCGGTCTACCTTTGGCATGCATAAATAGTTCCCATCAACTTCCTGAAAGTGGCCGGTCATGCTCTTTTTAAGATACTAGGTTCTGCGACCAACTAAGACAGGCTCAATATAACGATACTTCACATGCATCGATTATTTTGAGCTGTTTGCTTAAAAGCGATGCTTTACATGCATCGATTACATACGATATTTTATGAGTATCGGCTTCACAAATAACTTAGTTATTTAACCTAATGGCATCACATGCTATTGTTTGCGGCAAGTCTCATGACTTGGCTCGTCACACATGACTACCCGCCACCTAGATTGCACGTGATTGGTCAAAATAATTAAGCAAGACCCACTCAGCAACTTGTTATATAGTTTATATAAAATACTCGAGACATTAAACATGTCACAAACTTGGGGATGTTCATCAGGGTATTGGTCTGGAGGTTTACATCGTGTGGTGTGCAACACGCCCATTATGAGAAAGTGTCAGGAAAGGCGGACAGTTAGTGGAAGCTGAGAAGTAGTGGGTGTAAACTGACTCGTCTTCCCTCATAGTAAGACGTGCTTTTCTACATTTTCACATGACCCCACTTCTCCATCACTCAACTACTCCCACTTCCTATGAAATCAGGGTGCGTGCAATTATGACTGATATAAATAGGTTTCGACCTATTTTGACCAACAAGAACAGTTTTGGTTATCAACACAGTATCCAGAAGTAAACACCAAAGTCACGGTGCATGCAACTATGATAGCTTACATTCCGAAATCCAATTCCATATTCTGATACAAGTCATAAAACAACCACACCTTCACAGTTCATCATTCTGATCTTAACACCTTCTTCACTTCCCTCCCTACGATCAACCCTTCTCCTTCATTTTGTGACCGAAGCAAGACTGGAACGGTCATTTCTTGGTTTAGGCCAGGATTGTACAGATTGATCTCTCGAATCTAAAGTGCTCCCGTGCAGTGCATTTGTTTAGGGTTTAGATTCATTTCTCGGCGGCACACCCAAATTTATACCATTTCCAGCAGAATCAGTTTTTACCCCAAAACAACTGGCGACCACAGTGGGAGATTAATCTCTCGGTTGCGAAGTTAATTTCTCTATTTTCATTTCAATCTTCCCAATTTCAAGATGGTGGATCTTAGGTCTGGATCAGCAACAAATCCCGATATTACTGGCGCCGACAACACCCCTGGCGTCAACATTCCTTCCAGTGACACCAATGTACCGCCTACCGGCACGATCAACGCATCTCGTGGCACTACATCCTCTACCACCAACACCAGCGGCGCAGGAAGCATTCCCTCCGGTGTGACACCTCCTATCACCAGAGCCAGAGCCGTTGTCGCCCTTCCCAATGTTTCTTCGAGCGTAACATCCCCAATTGTTAACAGGGATACTGCTACTCCTCCATCGGGACGAGAGGCTGGAGGAGCCAGAGGAATCCAACCCCCTATTACCATTGTTGATTTGATGGAAAGGCAAGAAGTTCTCGCTAAAGCTCAGACAAACATGGATACAACTCAGAAACAGGTACTTACGGAAAAGGCGAGGGTACCCAAAAAAACCTCAAGCTAAAACTTTTCCTACCTATAAGTCCTTTCTCCGAAAGTGATTGTCTATGGACTGAGTCGAGACAATACAAATAATCGGTTCACACTTCGTTTGATCATCTATGGATACGAGATCGAGACAATACAACAACGAAGTATGTTACTTGATAAAAAGGTTCGGACTTAACCAAACACAATAGGATTCACTTATCAAGTAAATAGGAATTAACGTTTGTGTGATTTACTTTAATTATAATAAAACAATTATAATGCGGAAATATAGAGTAAATGACACAACAAGATTTTGTTAACGAGGAAACCACAAATGCAGAAAAACCCCAGGACCTTGTCCAGAATTGAATACTCTCAGGATTAAGCCGCTACACAAAATTACACCTAACTTCGTATAGTTGAGACCAAGCAACTAAACCTATAGTTCACCTATTTCCGTTTGTATTCCCACGCCTCCGACTTGTAACAAGTCACGTACTTGGAACAATTACTTTGCTTCGTATTCCAAACAGTAAAGGAACAACAAATCTTTTTGGTATCAACTCTATTCAACCAAGTGATATGAGTCGGATAAAGACTCTTCTGTTTATCTTAACATAAACTCCTTCGTCAGGTCCTTAGATCTATCTTATATTCAATTACTGATGTAATCGTTTAAGATTAAGCCAGCAACACTATTAATCCAAAGAATTGTGTTGATGACGATCTACTCAATTAATCAATCCAATCTATCACAAGGATAAACCGATTATTAATTGGATCCTCTTTTACCGATACAAGTATTGTGCACACCAAAGATTATGAACCCATAAATCAGAAATCTTCAATATATTCTCCGTCTTCAAATCTTCTTAGATCTTCAATAATAACCTGCACACAATCACTAGAATCTCTTGTGATCAATCACGCACAGAAAGGAGTCTGTTAACAATGGATTATCACAAGATCGTCTTTAGAACTAACAACAATCTAAAGATCCATGTCGAAACTCTGAACTAGTTTGAGTGAATCTTATATCAGAAGAGAAGATTCTTAAGCATAAACAAACTAGGTGCAATCAAAGTTCAACCACCGTTAGTCAATCAAATCAATTAAAACAAAAGATAAACCGCAATTATCTAGTTTCCAACAACGGTACACGCTAGAGCTTCTCAATCCCAAAGAAGACTTTAAACTGAGCGGCCGTAAGAGATTTCGCCTAATTAGGTTACTCTCCTCTCCGAATTGGCGGCTACACCAGTAACAACATAACAAATAGGAAGCTTGTTGTTACGAAGGATTAGTTTGATAGAAAGGCAAACTTCAAGTATTTATAGACAAGGAAGTTTGGACACCTAGGAATTTCCAAAACCGAAAATATTCTCAAGATATTCATTAAAGCAAAAATTCGGTTTTCATAATTCCTAGAAATGCTCTGTCCAAAAATAATGATCGAAATCTCTCGGAAAATCTCTAATTAGTAAACGCATATTACTAATTCTTATTTCCCTACAAAATGAAGTTAAATACCTTAATTAAAAGATTCTTAACTTATTTATGTTTCGATCCTGGGATTCTCTTCCCTTAGCTATTAAGGAATAACTTTGAACAATTAAATAATAAACATTCATAACACGTGTTCAAAGTATGTCGACATCCTTACTTTGTAAGTTCTTTTTCACACTTACAACCTTGAAACCGATTTTCCACACTTCCAAACAAGTTTAGAATTGGTTCATCTGACTTTCAAGAACTATGCGATTGATCAAATAACATTCAATCACAATCATGGGTTTAACGGTTCTAGCAAAACAAGTTTCGGTTCTACCTTCCATGTGAGTATTGTGCATAGTCACACTAGCTTTCCAAAATTCGGTTGACTAGGTTCTAGGATCGGTTCCCCACATATATATGGTATCTAAATTATATGTGTTGCACATGTCCATAGGATCGGTTCCCCTTTGCTTAAAAACTTGTTGAATATGTTCATAGGATCGGTTCCCCTTTCTGCTATAAACCTTGCTGCACCTCATACAAGGATCGGTTCCCCTTTGTGATGTACTGCACCTCTTACTAGGATCGGTTCCCCTTTCCCATATTTGGTCAGACATAAAATCACAAAACCAATCGTACCATCTCAGGTGATTACTTAAGATCGGTTTCACTAATAAAAGTCATACCAATACATAAGTTAGGCCTTTGTGAATAGTTCTACCAAGAACATAACAAGTCGTGAACGGTTATACTCAATCACACATATTGGTTGTTCATAAGATATGCAATGAATAACAAAACCAATAACGCCTGTCAATTTCCTTTTCGGTTCACAAACAAGTTTATGAACATACTTCCTTAGAACACATGTAAAACATTGTTCCCTAGGATGAAATCCTCACCTCATACCCATACATAATCACAATAGCATTCAAATGATTATGGCGATGTCTTATCTACAAAGTTTAATGGTTAAGCAATAAACCTCGTATTGTATTCCTTAATACTATGTCTATCTAGAGTTCAAATATGCCTCGCAGTTTTGTTTTCAATATGCACGATGTTAGAGCATTGCTCGGTCGAACTCGCATGCGTTGCTATCTCAAGCATGTTTGTCAATGTTAGTGATCCAAACTATAAGTCTTGATTTCTAGCATATATAGCTAAAGGTATCGGACTAGGATAGAAAGTGTAGTTGAGCTCAAGACTCCATCGCAATCATCATGCAAGACGAAGGACTACTCAAGGAACAGGTGGATCTTCATCGACTAAAAGGCATGTGGAGACTTGAACTTATCTGTCACTCAAAAGTCTATCTACTCTATATCCTATTCTTGAGACAAAAGTAGTTTTGATGTATAGACTTTCATTATACACATTTACTATTTCGATCCGAGTGCAACTCGCCTATCTATTTCTCGAAATATGTGTTGGTAAGCTTTCGCTTTAACCAAATTCATATTTACCTAATGACGAATGTCATGATATGTTTCAATCACTTTGGAAATTGCTCTGACGAAAAATGGTCTGTGAATAACGGCTATATAACGTCGTCTGAGAATGTTTCAATGATTGAAATGAGAGTTTAGATTACATAACCATTGGTAGGATATACGCATTGTTGTGGAAACACATATATGTATAAGTCCTTATTCCTTGAACCAAAGTTTGCGAACTTTGTTGATCAAGAGAAATGGAATGTGGCGTAAGCCAAGTCCGCGAACTGACGGAAGTTCTGGATCCAAGAATTTCTGCTGGAGTTTGTGAACTCCTTCCGTGATCTTAAGTCCGCGAATCCAGTCCGCGAACTTGAGCAGGTTATATCTAAAATCGGTTGTTCTTGAACTCATGTTTATATAAACTAAGGAATGCTTTTGCAAACCGTGGCTATAAAGTTCATGAACCGATTCGAGTGAATCAAACCGTTTTTGCTTCGATTGTGTCTTGTGTAGTTACATAAGGTCTAAGCAATTGAACAACTCTCTAACTAGTTCATTTGAGTCATTTGAACTAGTTATGGTGAAGAAGAATATGGTGGATATGAAAGTGATCATATGGCTAACCATTTGGTTAACTATTGTTGAACCAACAAATGTTAATATTTGGGAACGGCTACATAAACCCAAAATTGGACATTTCGTTTGTGTGTAACAAGCTAAGTTTTCGATCCAACGGTTGAGAAATATTAGCTTGAATTTAATCAGGTTTTCATCTAGCGGTGAATATTGAATGCTTTGTTACCAAGCTAACATTGATTACAAACCCTGATTTGAAAGACTATATTCGGGAGAACTCTAGCAACTGGGAAACCTAATCCCCACACCTTACGTGTGATACTAGTTGCATAGCTAGAGTCGATTCTCCTTTAACCTTTGGTTTCTTCTTCTAAACCAGGTTAACGACTTAAAGACTTCATTGGGATTGTGAAGCCAGACAGATATTACTTTTCTTGTAGTTGTGTGATATGATCTTGCATCTTCTATCGTTACGAGTACGATTGTAATAATTGGCTCGAGATTTATATCTCCGAAAGGCAAGATAGAAAAGTAATCACAAACACTTCGTCTCATCATTTGTGATTCCACAATTTCTTTTTTCGCTGCGTCGATTAGGATTATTGTGAGGTGATTGATAATATTAGGTTGTTCTTCGGGAATATAAGTCCGGTTTATCAATTGGTTCATGTTCACCTTGATTTATCAAAAGACGGAACAAAAATCGTAGGTATATTCGTGGGAGACGGATTTATCTATTACCATAGACTTTTCTGTGTGATGCAGATTTGTTTATTAAAGTCTTCGACTTTGGGTCGTAGCAACTCTTAGTTGTGGGTGAGATCAGCTAAGGGAATCAAGTACGTAGCATCCTGCTGGAATCAGAGACGTAGGAGCATAATTGTACCTTGGATCAGTGTGAGACTGATTGGGGTTCAACTACAGTCCAGACCGAAGTTAGTTTGGAGTAGGCTAGTGTCTGTAGCGGCTTAATACAGTGTATGTTCAATCGGGACTAGGTCCCGCGGTTTTTCTGCATTTGCGGTTTCCTCGTTAACAAAATTCTGGTGTCTGTGTTATTTCCTTTCCACATTATATTTTGTTATATAATTGAAATATCACAAGTTGTGCGTTGTTTAATCAATTAGAATATCCGACCTTTTGGTTGTTGATTTAAATTGATTGACACTTGGATATTGGTCTTTGGTACCATCCAAGTTATCTCTTTAGTATTTGATAAAGACTCGCAGATTTCTATTTTCTTGAGTATATATCAAATCGAGAGATTTGAGATATAAACTCTTTGATATACTTTTATCTAGATTGATTCTGACTATCTAGGTGATTCTCTAGAAAGTATATTGGAGTTTGTCCATACAGATTGCTAAGCGAAATATTGGGTGTGGTTGTTGTACCCCCACTTTTTCACACGACTTGAAAGATACGTTAGGGAATGAAACAGTTCAAGTTAAATATCACTAACCTCAAGTAGAAGGATGATTGTTGTCATTGTAGCTCCTTGCTTCTTCACATCCTCAAGACTTCGCAATACTTGTAATGTCTCATATCCTAATACTTTCAAGCTAACCTATACGAAGTTGACTCTAGTACATAATCAAGCGACTCTTAACATGAGTTTTGATTCACTAAAATATGACAACCAAACTTGACTATCCAACGCTTGGTGGGTTCAACCGAGCATTTTTTTTGTGCTAGGTCAAAATGGTTTATTGAAGCAAAAAAACGTAATTACAAGAATTACAAAAAAGGAGGCTCGAGGCCTCCCCACCCCCATAAACCAAAGGGGCAGAAAAGCAACAAAATAGCTCTAAAAGCTTAAAAAACAAGCTTCTGAAGAAAATTAAATAACAATAGGAAAAATAAGAACATTAAAAACGCTTGCGCCCCTTGGTTCCCACTATAAAATTCCTCTTTTTTGGAAGAAGATCAGCAATTATCTGTGACAAGTCAGGGTAAGGCTCGGTATAATCATTTTCATAAGCATCATCTTCATAAGCATCATCATCGTAATCATCTTCATCTGAAGCATAATTACCACCCGGAACAAGCTTGATAGGAGATTGAATTGTTTTCTTAGTAGAAACTCTCTCCGAAACCTCTTTTTTTTCCTTAAAATAATCTTTTCTATAGGATGGATTTCGAATGAAGTTAGTCCTAACCTCATCATTTTTGATATTGCCAACCTCTTCAAGCTCTTCCTTGGTAAGAATATTTCCCTCCTGTTGTTGTTTTATAACCCCTATTCTGTCAAGAAAAGATGTTTTCTTTGCCCTAGAATTAGCTGAATTTTCAATTGAGTTATCAACTAAATCTGTAGCATTATCACTTGAAGCATTGGTAGTCTTGTTTTTAATGTGATCAGAAATCGTACCCCATTGCTTAGAATGTTTAACTTCAGCTGCCATACTAACTGCGTCCAATTCATCATCTTCCTCCAAGTTTTCTACAACACTTTGCTGAAAATCCCCCTTCATCCTCTCTAAAACCCATTTCAGCACTAAGAGTTTCAAACTGGTTTTTGCTAAGAACAATTTCCGAACTGAACAAAGCATCCACCATAGGCGTGGAACCATCCTCAAAAGTCTTAAAAGTAAAAGGAGTACCTTTTCCGTTGGGAGAATAGTTATTACTCTTTACCTGCTTCCAACCGTCTGAAGATTTCATATTTTCCTTAACTATTGTGCTTGAAAATCTGAGTTTAACACTGTTTTGTTTTCAGATCTTGGCTCGGACACGGTCTTGTTCCAAGTTTGGGTTGGACACGGACTTGATTTCCTCCAAATCTGCACCAGGCTTAGTCACATGTTGCAAAACTACCGTACCATCCTTGTTCACTGTCTTATAAATTCTAAGAGCATCAAGAGCCTCTTGCACTGCAATAGCTTTTTTACATTTAATCAAATTCATCTGAGCTTCACGAAACTGAACTTCAGAGTTAGCAAGATCTTTATTCAATTGTTCAACACTTATTGAAGCATTAGAATTATTTTTATTTTCTACGAGAACAACAACATCTCTTACAACATCAGTCACACCTGACCCTGCATGGGATGCATGGTTATATAAAGAAACAGTTGTTCTATCTTTCTTGGTCACGGACACAGATTGAACCAAAACAGCGGACTCCAAACTGGAGTTTTTTTTTGATACAACATTGTTTTGCATAACACTTTTCGTAACTTCAGAGTTTGGTTTGTCAATTTGACGTGCAGCAATACCATCCTTTTCCGAATTCTGATTAACAACAGAACTTGCAGCAACATCAGCAACTTTTGGCTGCCACTTCATAGTACTTTTCTGAACATGCTTTGAAGGATTATTCTTCTTGGTCTTCTTCTTACATTCAGTTTCATCATGGCCAACAATTCTGCAATGAGAACAAAACTGTGGAAGCTTTTGAACTTCTACAAACTGATCAAAAGTTCTTCCTCCCACTGTTACACGAATGTATTCTAGGACTTTCTTTGCGAAATCAATATCAATTAAGACCGCTGCGAAATAACCAAACTCATGATTCAATGTCCTTTTATCCACCACAATAGGGTTTCCTAGGTTTTTTCCTAAAGATAGCAGTATCTTTTATATCCATAACTCCACATACAATCCAGGGAAATTAACCCATACTGATGCATGAGAAGAACTTTGATTATCTGGATCAAACCATGGAACCAGTCTTGAAGTCTAAGCCCTGCTATCCTATTTTCCATGTTTCTCCATCACAGACCTTGATCATATCCTCTTCAGTGGAAAACTTGATAATAAAAAAGCCTTTGTTCAAAGGCGTGAACTTAACTTTTCCCGGACCTAAATTCCACTGATCTTCCAAAGATTTTTTAACTCCAGTAAAAATTAAATTCTTAAACACCAATCTTCCAATAAGACTGTGTTTCCAAGCCACACACCCCTCTTGGTAAAAATCTAACGGTATTTCCATGGATGGTGTATCATCTAAAAAACTAGGGTTTGGTAAAGAGGTAATATTGATAATGGAAGTATTCAGCGATTTTTTACCTTTCACCATGTCTGCAAACGAAATAGAAACCGTAAGAGCCTCATTCGAACCTGGATCATGTTGTTCTCCCATTTCCGACCATCCAAAGATGATCAAAAAATGGAGAAAACGTGAAAAAACTGAAAACCCTAATAAACCCAAGCAAAAATCGCCAGAGCAAATTAAAAAATAAAATCACAGAGCATGAGGTTCAACCGAGCAATGCTCTAAAAATCTCCTCCTTTGTCAATTTTAGTGACAAAACTCTTACATCATATGGATAAACAAATTACAAGAATTCATTACACATACGCTTGATTCCCGATTCAACAGCACAGTAAACTGCTTACATTTAATCCTTGAAAATGTCGATGTTGACATTATAATAACAAAGCTAATACCCCCCTAAGGAAGATAGGTAGATATTCAATCCGCACGTCTTTGTTATACCACTTCATATGACATGTTACTCCCCCTTAGTCTGTGCTTTCACTCTTTCGTTTAGATAAAACGTTTAAGCACCAATGTTCTTTTCCTTAGCGATACCAATCAATAAAAATCAATATCAGTATCACTTGTTTACTCCATATATTTCTCCCACTTTTTGTCACAAAATGACAAAGAATCGAAAACATAAAGAACAACACGAAAAGAATCTTACAAATCTCAAAAGAATTGTAACATGTAGAGTTGGGCACGAGGGTTCCACACATCATGTTCTGATAACCAATATCAAAACCGAAACCACAAGTAGTTTATTTCGATATGTTACCAAGGAAACAATTTTCCGAAACAATTTTTCCAATTTAGTTTAGAAAAACAAAAATCAACTAAGCACCTTAGTCCCTTTGCTAAACCGATTGTTCAAAAATAACCGCTTAATTCGATAAGACCAAAATAAAGATAACTCTATTTTCCTCATCAGGTTCTAATTATCCATAAACTTGGACCTTTCAATTTTAAACAACACAAGTACTATGTTAGTTAACTAGCATTTCTTGTTAAGGCATTCGATTAGACTTGAATAACCGAAACCTCACTTCGATAAGTCTAACTAAGATCAGAATTAACTTAGTTTCTCTTATCCGGAATCGAAATGGACTAAACAACTCATCCTGTACACCTTTTATTTCGTTAATCCATAAATAATTCATACAAACCAACATAAATCAACTTGCACAATTATTCACCTCAACCGGATTCAATTGAAACAACATAGACATTAAAACACCGCAATTGCACCGAAATTTTGTAAGCCTAAACAATTGATACCACACAATAAAGCAAGATAACAATAGTTTTTCTTAACCGGAACCAATTGAATCACATACATCCACACACACATCATGGAATAAACATCAATTGAACCCAAATTTTGTTAAGAAAAAGCAATAAATACATATGATATAAACTCAGGATTTTCTTAAACAGGAAAACAATTAACTAACAAGATTGTTACCTCAAATTTCCCATCCACTTCTCCAATATGATTGCATCTTCTTCCAGGGAAAATTGATATCGAAATATCACCATATTGTCATCCTTATGCAAAAAAAAAAGAATAACAACAACCAACCTTTACCAGAGAAAGGTTGAAAATCGGTTTTAACAATTGCAAGCAAAAGTTGAAAACCGTCGAAACACATATGCTTTTATGCTAAACCAAAACCGATTCAACATATTATGACTTTTTCACATATAGTTTCTACCAGAATCCCACATGATTCTTTGATAAATCCTACCAACATGGGCTAGAACTTAATCCCGCTAAATGAAAAAGTCACCCAAACCACAAGGGTTCACAAAATATGAGATCGAATATTAAGGTAGTAAAACCCGTTTGAGCATTGCTCGGTTGAACTCGCATGCGTTGCTATCTCAAGCATGTTTTTCAATATTAGTGATCAAAACTATAAGTCTTGATTACTAGCCTACTAGAGCTAAGGTCTTGGATTAGGATAAAAAGTGTAGTTGAGCTCAAGACTCCATGGAAATCATCATACAAGATGAAGGACTACTCAAGGAACTAGTGGATCTTCATCGACTAAAAGGTATGTGGAGACTTGAACTTGTCTGTCACTCAAAAGTCTATTTACTTTATCTCCTACTCTTGAGATAAAAGTCGTTTTGATATATAGAATTTCATTATACACATTTGCTATTTCGAGCCGAGTTTATCTCGCCTATCTATTTATCAAAATGTGTGTTGGTAAGCTTTCGCTTTAGCCGAATTCATCTTTACCAAGTGACGAAAGTCATGTTATGTTTCAATCACTTTGAAAATTGCTCTGACGAAAAATGGTATGTGAATAACGGCTATATAACGTACTCTGAGAATGTTTCAATGATTGAAATGAGAGTTTAGATTACATAACCATTGGTGGATATAAGCATTGTTGTGGAAACACATATATGCATAAGTCATATTCCTTGAACCAAAGTTTGTTAACTTTGTTGATCAAGTGAAGTTGGAAGTGGCGTGAACCAAGTCCGCGAACTCAGTCCGCGAACTTGCGGAACTTCTCGGCCCGAGATTTTCTGCTGGAGTTTGTGTACTCCTTCCATGAGCTTAAGTCCGCGAACCCAGTCCGCGAACTTGAGCATGCTATATCTAAGGTCGGTTGTTCTTGAACTAATGTTTAAATAAACTAATGAATGCTTTTGCAAACCGTGGCTATAAAGTTCATGAATCGATTCGAGTGAATCAAACCGATTTTGCTTCAATTGTATCTTGTGTAGTTACATAAGATTTCCTTGCAATTGAACAACTCTCTAACTAGTTCATTTGAGTCATTTGACCTAGTTATGGTGAATAAGAATAAGGTTGATATGAGAGTAATCATATGGCTAACCATTTGGTTGACTTGTTGAACCAACAAATGTTAATGTTTGTATACGATTCATAAACCCAAAATTGGACATTTCATTTGTGTGTGACAAGCTAAATTTTCGATCTAACGGAAATATTAGCTTGAATCTAATCAGGTTTTCATCTAACGGTGAATATTGAATGCTTTGTTACTAAGCTAACATTAATTGCAAACCCTGATTTGAAAGTGTATATAAGGGAGAACTCTAGCATCTTGGAAACCTAATCCCCACACATTCTGTGTGATACTAGTTGTGCTAATCTAGAGTCGATTCTCTTTTAACCTTTGGTTTCTTCTTCCAAACCATGTTAACGACTTAAATACTTCATTGGGATTGTGAAGCCAGACCGATACTACTTTTATCGTAGTTGTGTGATCTGATCTTGTTGTTTCTATCGTACGAGTACAATTGTAATAATTGGCTTGAGATTGATATCTCCGATAGGAAAGATAGAAAAGTAATCACAAATAAACTTCATCTCATCGTTTGTGATTCCGCAATATCTTTTCTCGCTGCGTCGATTAAGATTATTGTGAGGTGATTGATGATATTGAGCTATTCTTCAGAAATATAAGTCTGGTATTATTGATTGGTTCATGTTCACCTTGATTTATCAAAAGACGGAACAAAACTCGTAGGTATATTCATGGGAGACGGATTTATCTATTATCGTATACTTTTCTGTATGATACAGATTTGTTTATTAAAGTCTTCGACTTTGGGTCGTAGCAACTCTTAGTTGTGGGTGAGATCAACTAAGGGAATCAAGTGTGCAGTATGATGCTGGGATCAGAGGCATAGGAGCATAACCGTACCTTGGATCAGTGTGAGATTTATTTGGGTTCAACTACAGTCCAGACCGAAGTTAGTTTGGAGTAGGCTAGTGTCTATAGCGGCTTAATACAGTGTGTGTTCAATCTGGACTAGGTCCCGGGGGTTTTTTGCATTTGCGGTTTCCTCGTTAACAAAATTCTGGTGTCTATATTATTTCTATTCTACATTGTATTTGTTTATATAATTGAAATATCACAGGTTGTGCGTTGTTCAATCAATTAGAATATCCGACCTTTTAGGTTGTTGATTTAAATTGATTGACACTTGGATATTGGTCTTTGGTACCATCCAAGTTTTCTCTCTAGTATTTGATAAAGACTCGCAGATTTCTATTTTCTTGAGTATATATCAAATCGAGAGATTGAGATATAAACTCTTTGATATACTTTTTATCTAGATTGAGTCTGACTGTCTAGTTGATACTCTAGAAAGTATATTGGAGTTTGTCCATACAGATTGCTAAGTGAAATATTGGGTGTGGTTTTTAGACCTCCGTTTTTTCAAAACCGAAATCAGACATCCCATAAACATACATAGCAATAAGATAAAAGCATTCAAGCACAGTCTATGTAAACTGAAAACTATCACAAGAAAAATTATAAATCAAATAATTTTATTCATAATAGTTTTATTCATAGTAAACCAATACAATCATTGAAAGAAATCAAAAATTGATGTCTATTTTTCTAGATTAAGTAATACAGTAAATAACTTAATCTCTAGTGGTGCTCTTGTTGTTCACGGAGGTCTCTTCAGTGTTCAAACTCTTAAAGCATGTCTCAAGAGACTTGTCCGCAACCACTTCTTGTTCCTCAAGTCTTTCAACTTGAATCTTCATATCAGCTATATCAGCTTTTGTTTCCTCAATCTTTTTGAGCCAATCTTGATTTCGAACCGTTATAATGAGATTGGTTCTTAGTTCCTAAGGAAGTCCTTAGAATGAGATTTTCTCTTTCCCTTCCTTATGAAGTCGTTCCTTATCAAAACCAGAACTGTTTCGATATAGGTG
This sequence comes from Papaver somniferum, assembly GCF_003573695.1. NCBI lineage: Eukaryota > Viridiplantae > Streptophyta > Magnoliopsida > Ranunculales > Papaveraceae > Papaver > Papaver somniferum. The sequence continues at coordinate 155,871,091 of NC_039366.1, read as the reverse complement.
CGGAGGAACCTTTTTCCAGAAGCGATTATCAACTCTTTCCTCTGACTCTTTTAAGTTGATCTTATCGGGATGTGGTATGATCTGTCTTTCTACTGAGGAATAATCTTTCAGTTTTTTAAGACAAGAAACTTCCTTCAAAATTTTTACCACCGTATGTTGAAGAAGTATAAGTTACCTGTCAAGTGACTGAAAATTTTATTCCTTACAATCACCACAAAATCGGTTCAAAGTTTCCTTTGGACAAGATTTCGTTTGATCATCAGTAGATCTTGAAGATGGTTTCTCATCCTCTTCCAACTTGATGTAGTTAGGAAAACTACCATCATCTTGATCTGTTTCAGATGTGATTAAACCGGTTTTGTCACTATCTGTAAAAGTCGAGCAAGGACTTTTAGTTTCCTCATCAGAAGAAATCAAAACAACATCATCAGTTAGAATCATAAGATATGTCTTTTTATCTGTAAGAGATTTACCAGGAGCCTCTAGTTTGACAGTGAGATCCATTTTCTCTTTGGCTGGACAATTCAGTTGAATGTCTTTTTCTCTGATCTCCTGTTTAAGAAGATTTGACTCCGTCTTTAAAATGAGTACTTTAGAAGACAGAGATTGTATAAGCTTTAGGAGTTTTATCAACTCTTTATCAGCATCTTCTCTTTCATCAGAGATAGACATAGCTGTTTTCGTAACTCTTGGATCATGAGTCAACAAAGTAGTAACATCTTCAACTTTTGAGTATTCATACTCTTGCATAACGTTAACTGAATCAGGCATTAGATTCAATTCTTATAGGTTGGATCGCACCAACCACAGATTGCCAGATCTTTTCATGTTTGCCTGCTCTGATACCAATTGAAAATGGGCGGGTACCCAAACATACCTCAAGCTAAAACTTTTCCAACCTATAAGTCCTTTCTCCGAAAGTGATTGTCTATGGACTGAGTCGAGATAATACAACTAATCGTTTCACACTTCGTGTGATCATCTATGGATACGAGATAGAGACAATACAACAACGAAGTATGTTACTTGATAAAAAGGTCAGACTTAACCAAACACAATAGGATTCACTTATCAAGTAAATAGGAATTAACGTTTGTGTGATTTACTTTAATTATAATAAAATAATTATAATGCGGAAATATAAAGTAATAGGATTGTTGACAGCTTCAAAGATATGTCAAACATAGATGATGAGTTGTTGACCGTGCCTTTTCCGAAAATTAGAAAGCATCCTTCTCACAAGATAGTCCTTCTCTCTGGTTCAGAAAATATGGAAGCTGATCCATCCTCTTCTTCAGCACTTGTGATGAGATTCTGTCTTCGGAGAAATGAGTATCCACCTTCACCTATTGACTTCAAGATTTGTCATACCCCGCTGGGTCCTTATGAAGGATGGATGAGACGCATGCTGAATAATAAGAGTATTAAGGCTAATTTTATCAAAGCGCAAATCCTTGATGCGGTCATGGCATCCGCCACTTTTCAAGTTAAGAAAGATGTTGCAGGCTTGATCACTTCATTTCTCGGTGGCGTCCCTCTACTCATACAGCCATATGTAGATGGGGAGAGATGACCATTACTCTGGAAAGTGTAGCTGCATTGATGAACCTTCTTGTCGCTGGAAGCTTCTTCTATAAACTTTATGATGCAGAACGTCGTTATTATAATGCTATACTTCGAAAGGCGGGAGAATTCGATGATCTGGAGAAGGAGAAGAAAAACACGAAATACTTTTACACTTGGTGGGTGTCGGAGTGGTCTCATGCAGACCCGAAACCCGGTCAGGAGTTGGAAGACGAGCTCAGCGTGATTGCATTCCCGTCTTTGTGGTTATCCAGAGACGTATTTGGCGACGGTTCTGTAAGGAAGACTATAAGAGGTGACCTTGTTATATTTGTTATAAGGCCGACAAAAAGTGAGGTCCTTCCCCTAGGTGCCTTGTTTCTTGGATCACTATATTCTCATCTGGACGCCTTAGCGGCGGACATGCATGCCTCCAATGGGTATAAGAAGGTGGAGTCGCATATCCATATCGCTTTTCTTCAGGCGTTTTTGTGGGAATATTTCAAAATCTATGCTCTTGTTCCTGCAACTTCACTCAGCAGTTTGTATGGTGGTTCGAGAATACTTTTTTGGCAGAAGAGACGTCCCAAAACCGGTGTGAAGCTCGTGGATGTCTTCGACAATGTGCTCTCCATAGATTTTCGTCCATGGGGACCGATCCATCACTCCATTGTTCAGCCGAATACTTTTGCTACTGTTCCTGATGCCGTGATACGTACTAATGCTGAAACCGCAAGTCTTGGAGAACTCATTTACTTGCGAAGCTGCATTCCGGGATATGTCCCGTCTTTATTTGACGAAGCATTTACTGTGACCCCGTACAATATTGACAGAGCTGCTCAGCAAATGGGATTTAACCAGGGTGTTCCATTTCTTCGCCCGTTGGAGGCTCCAAAAGAACTTTTCTAGGATATTCTTAATGTTGACACGTTTTCGTCAGTGCAGAGCCTTCCCTTCTTTCCCATTGGAAGAAATACGACGGTAACCATCAAGTATAAGGAATTTTGGAGGACACAATTGTTAGCTTTCCAGGAGTTCTCGGAGGACGTTGTAACAGTTCCCCGCGACGAACCATCTTCTGAAACTTTGAAAAAGCATTTTCGGTTGAAGGCCCTCCCAGGTAAATGAACCAGAGCTGGTGACTGCAGTCCCCAAGAAGGAGTGAAGTCTAAGAAACATGCATGCGGTTCCGTGGATTTTAATTCTTCAAATATGCAGGTACTTTTAAAATCCCTTTCTGTCGACTCCTTTATATTTCCATAGTAATTTCTTCTAAAGGTGATTCTTGTTTGGAATCAGGGGATCCCGGAAGAAAATATTATCACAAAATTGGCACGTATTAAGAATGAAGGGTATGGCAACGCTGGTCTTCATGAGAAGTCTGGCGATACTGATCCTCTTGGCGATGATATAAAGGATGATGCAGGCTCAGTGGTTGATGCAGGAAGCGTTTCCCAGAACGGAAATGTGTCAGAGCGTTTTGTTGAACTTATAGACGAGGCTGTGACGGAAATCATCCTTCAGAGTGAAGCAAACATCAGGAGGAATGCAGGAGAAACAACATCTACGATTGTTGAGACGGCTCCCCTTAAAGAATTTCCTGAGAAGGTTCCAAATGATGAAGCCGTCATGGTGACTTCTTCTGAAATGCCTCTTGTGACTGGTGAAGCATTGGTAATGCAACATGTTGTTCCTGGTGCTATCTTCGATACCCCTCATGCAGGTCATGTGTTGGTTGGGGGATTCAGTGTGCCGGCTCAGTTCGAGGAGTTATACACGGTGATATGGAAGAAGCATGGCCACATTGCTACCACTACGAAGCTCAAAAGTCGCCTTGCATTGGTCAACCGCGTCCAAGAAGCTTTATTTTCCATTCACGGGATGAGTGTCACGACCGATCGGAGTTTTTCTGAGGAGATGATTGAAGACTGGAAGTGCCACCGAGACGTGTTTGTGCAGTATGATTTCAACGCTCCTTGGTTCTTCAAGGGCTTTTCTGAAATCCAGGATATTCAGAAACTGCAAGACGAAGTTCCTTCTGCAGACTGTATTGCTCCCCAGGAAGAAGAGGTTGAAAAGTTGTCTAAGTAGTTGAAGCTGAAACAGGCCGCGCTCCAAAGGATGAAAGCCGCTCTTGCCCAGAAGGACGAGTTGCTGCTGAAGTACTTTCCTTGAAGGATTCGTGCCGCCTACTTGTGTTCTTTCTTTAGATGCGTTTTGAGTGATTGTGAGGATTTCCTTTCACAATTTGATTTTAGGCTTTGAACTAATAGGTGGTTGAATTTCGAATTGGTTTATTTTTTGAGATAGTTTTATGAACGATTGATTCTCTGAAAGAGATTATTCTAGAATTTGCGTCTTGGTTAAGAATGATTATACATGTCATATGAGATTGCAAATATCGTGCGAAAAGGAAAGCATGAAGGGAAACAAACATCGTGTTTGATCATTGAATCTCTTTCTCCGTGTGGGATGTCAAGTCCCCAGTAAATTCTAAAACTATCTTTCTTGTAAAATTATTTGATAGAACTTACAAGCTCTTTGGAACCTCATTTGCATGAAACTGAAACTTCTCAAGAAACCTCTTCAAAGAAGCCGTACGCATTAATTTCCATAGAGGGAAGGCAACTCCTCTGAATTAAGCTTCTCCTGAACGATGCGATTCAAGGCGTTGCATTCACAGGTAGGGTGATGAAGGAACCGATGATAATGACAATACCTCGGTTCTGCCATTTCTTGATTAGTAGGCAGACGCCACACAGACGGCAGTTGTACTTCTCCATCTCGTACCCATGCATGTCTCCAGCAATTCCAATATCTTCTTCATTGGAAGCGAAAAACGTGGATATCTTGAGTCCAGCCTTTCTTGCGTTAGTGGATGTTGTGACGTCTCTCTGTGGTTTTGATGTGGAGTACGTTTTGGTGACGGAGTTGGAAAACCAGTGTGTGTCATCATATCCGCGGCTCGCTTGACTGGATGACGGAATGCGGAAGGCGTCATAATATCATTGCGGGGTGAATGAGTCGAACGCTCCCATCCTATGCACTCACGTGTTCCTTGATTTATTTCTCCCTCCTCGAGCATTTCTTCACTTGGCTGAAAGGTCGTTGTGGATTGGGAAGTCTTCTGAGCTTCAGCAAGAGTCTTGAGATATAAATCTTCCGGCAATGCCACGTAAGCTGCAGGCTCCTTTTCTTTGTCCGTCCAACGTTGTGGCATCCCGGACAAGTCTTTTCTTCTGTGGAGTTGTCTAGAGTCTCTGTCGCCAGCAGAACCATGTTGTTCATCTCTCCTGAGTCCCCTGTGGCTACGCGCTCTCTCTGCATCTTCACCGGCGAAGGCATGACTTCTAGATAAGGATTCAGTGTTTCTTACACTGTCTGGATAAATGCTTTCCGAACCTCTTTGTAATTGAGTTGTTATATCGTTCAAAAGGCGGAATGTTTCGCTTTGCCTCCTAGCGATACCAGCTTGGTTTGCCAGGACATCCTCTAGCATCCTAGCCACACTTCCCATGATACCTGAATCCTCTATGGTTTCCGAAGAATATAGTGGGCGAGGATACATCGTGAGATGAAGACCGAGATTAAAACCAAATAATGAATAGGTTAATGATTGAATCGGACCCAAGATCTATCCCAAAATTGAGAAGGTTGAACAAGAATATTGAGAATCCAATTTTGCAACCGAGAGATTAATCTCCCACTGTGGTCGCCAATTGTTTCTGGGTGAAAACTATTTTTGCTGGTTTTGGTAATTTGGGGTGTGTGGATGAGAAATGAATCTAAACCCTAAACAAATGCACTGCACGGGAGTGCTTGTGATTCGAGAAATCAATTTGTACATCTCCGGCCTAAACCAAGAACTGGACGTTCCAGACTTGTTTCGCTCACAAAGTGAAGGAGATGGGGTTGATCTTAGGTAGGGAAGCGAAGAAGGTGTTGAGATTTTGGAGGTGTTGGTTGTGTATGACTTGTATCGGAAAGCTGAATTGGCTTGCAGAATGTAAGCTATCAGTTCTAGTATTTGGATACGGTTGTATCAACACTTGGTTTCTGTTGTCTTGTTCTGAAAATAGGGAGGAGAACCTATTTATACAAGTCATTGAACCTTACCCACGTCTCTCGTGGGAAGTGGAGAAAGTGGCGTGATGGAGTAGTGGAGTTGCGTGTGTTAGTGTCACACGATCGGTATTTCCCACTTCTCCCATCATCACTAACCGTCCATGTCTTCCTGACACGTTCTTGTGATGACGCGTTGTGCGCTGCACGCTGTAAACCTCCAGACCAATACCGCAGTATGTATCCCCCAGTTTGTGACATGATTAATGTCTCGAGTGTGTGGATTGTGGGACCCACATAAAGCATGTGATGCTAGGTTAAATAACTAAGTTATTTAGGAAGTCGATATTTATGAAATATCGTGTGAATTCTATGCATGTAATGCATTGAATATATTCAATATGGAGAATGCATCGTTGTTTTTAAGGCTTAACGGAGTGAGTCGCGATTTAAGCGTCTTAAAATAGATGCATGTCTAGCCATCTTCATGTGATGGTTTGGAGGCTGCGCAGGCAAGTTCTCCCTTGTCCGACCACCTGGTGTGGTAGAGTGGCGGATGTTAATCACCACGACACCTTATTTACTAGTTAATCCCTGACCAGGGCTATATAACCAAGCAGGTGAAGTTGAACGGACGAGATGATCTTGTGACATTCATCTGCGACCGTTAGTGGAATTAGGGTTTTGAAGAGGTGCGCAAGCATCACTCTTCAGCTTGGTCGAAACCAAGCTTGGGGACATTTTTTGGCAGGATCGACCGGGCATGCGCGTGGACGGCACGCCGGTGTACATGTCCATACCTCACTGTCCTATGAAAGTGCGATCTAGGCCACTCAATTCGACCGGTGAAGAGGAGTGGTTGAGATCGATTTGCGACAGAAATCTCGTGCTGCAAAGAATTTTTAAAGAGGCACAACATGCCATCTTTAGGGCGTGCGAACCAAGGAATCCAGCCATGGTTTTCCTTGGCCTATCGGGTGTGGAGATAGGTGGGCCCACGGTGATCGTGTTGATACTCACCGGACCTGCTTAGTCTATTCCTGGACCCTTCATCCGAGCAAGAGAAAATGGACGCTCGTGATCGATTTGCGACATAAACCCTAATTAGGGTTTTTGCCTGCCGCGTGTTAGCTATTTCGGCTAACCGAAAATACATGTTATATACCTCATCTGGAGAGGCTTATTGTACGGGGCTCTTATTAGGCCGGTGGTGAGTGTGGTGGTATGTGTCCGACCACCTCGGGGTTAATCTAAGTCATCCAACCATGCTAGTGAAGTTGGATGGTCGTGATCAATTTTAGTTTTTTAGTGGACTTTCCTGCGACCCTCAATTCTTCACGCTGACACAACTTCGGACAATCGTATATTTCAATCTGGTCAGGTTAAGGAAGAGTCGGTCATGCAGGTAGGAAGAAGGTCCGCCGGTGTACACCACGGCGCTTGTTCGACCGGATTTGGGTTGATCCACACCGTCCAACCATGCCGGTGAAGTTGGACGGACGTGATGAACTTGAGAATGCCATAGGCGGCCTTTGTACGATTCCTCCAAGCTGCTCCATACCAGTCTGGACATCCAACTTCAGGCTGGTGTTCGGTGGTAGTTTGGGAGGCATGGTAGGTATTCGACCGACCAGAGCATAAGTGGGCCCGCTGGTGGTCATTAATGTAGTATCCTGCTCCTGCTGAGGATCGTCTAGGGCTGGTTAAATCGTGCGGCCAACTTGCGTGGTCATGATTGTTTCTGAGACTGATATGGACAGTTCAGATTCGAATATGCTCAATCGGGTTAGTATAACACACCGAGAGTTATAGCATGTACGCGTATTTCGTGCATGCCTCACTATTAGTACTTGGAGATTCGTGTTACTCTGCTGAGAGTAACACTCAGTCGTCATATCACACTAATAATGAGAGTTCTGCGGGAAAAATACAGGAAATACAAGGCTGGTCATGCATTAATTGATAATGTTATAAATTCATAGGGTATATGGGATTTGTTGCTACATGCTTCATTTTAGGTGAATTAGTAAAGTGAAGAAGTATTCATCACTCATTAATGGATTTATCCTTTAAAAGATGTCAGCGCATAATTTTGGCTTTTACAATTTTACCCTTAAATGAGAATCCACCATCAACATTAAGTCCCCTGCCTATCGCATAATGGTTACACTATTGTGAGGTAGGCATGAGATAGTGACATACATATATGAGAAATATAAGATAAAGGAAGTTTACCCGAAAGAACTTTGACCGTTAGTAATTTTCCATGTGAACGCCGCCGTGCAAGCATGGACTCTTTTGGTGGGACCGGTTTACTTCTTTGGGCGTTTGAATCAAAAGATGAATCCAATCAAAAGAGGAATCCTTTTTCCATTGGGATTCTTCCATTTATTTGTTTATAAAAGGGGACCGACCCTTTTCTTTTCTCACATATTGTTTTTTGTTTAGAAACTCCCGTCAGCGACTTCCATCGCCGTTCCCGCCGCCGTTGACGTCGCCGGACCTGCTGCCGCCGTCGCTCTTTGCTACCGGACTTCGTTGCTGCTGCCGCACATGTATGAGGTAGGTACTTCGTCCTTCCTTGATTTCACGTTTTTTTTTGGGAGGTAAAACCCTAGTTCTTAGGTAAACCTCTTCCACTCTTGATAAAAACATCTCATCGTAGACGAAACTTCTTCATATGATTAATTTTTGATGAAATTGATAGCAAAACCGCTAGTATTTCTAGGATTGTTTAGTAAAACAAGTCGTGAATCCATGAATATGTTGTTTTTGCTTCCTTTTCCATTGTTGCATGCAAAACCTAGCTTTTAGGTTATAGCTTGAAAAACCCTTGGTTTGAATTTTGTAGACGCGACTCCCATGAATAAAGAAAACTGTGTTATAATATGTGCAAATGAATGCGGGCCCCACCATATATGCTCGGTTGAACGTGAGTCCCACTATGTACGCCTGATTGAACATCGACTCTATACCAGCTTCGTGACCTTGACCGGTCTTGCCTGCTGACATGGCCCAATACCAGACTTGTGGCCTTGATCGGTCCTGACCAATACCGACTTGCGTGGCCCAATACCAGACTTGTGACCTTGATGACCAATACCGGCTTGACGTGACCCAACACCAGACTTGTCATGATATCAGTCTTGTTTGCGTGGCCCAATACCTGTTTGACTGACGTGATATCAGTCTTGCTTGGGGATATTATCCCTGTAATCTCGACCGGATTCGTGGACTTACCAACACCGGCCTCGTTTGCTGACGTGGCACAATACCAGCCTTGTTTGGACCCAATACCAGCCTTGCTTGTATGATTGTCCCAGCCTTGTGTACTCCAACGTGAATGTGTGTTCTGTCGTGTGTGACTACACATCCCATGCGTTTTCATGCAAGTACTGAATCCCATGCCTTTTATTGTAGAATGAACAAAAGGGCTCCTGTTAAGATGTGTTATGGGGATAATGTTGATGCCAAGTCAGGGAGTGTTGACAGTTTCAAAGATATGCCAAACATAGATGATGAGTTGTTCACCGTGCTTTTTCCGAACATTAGAAAGCATCCTTCTCACAGGATAGTCCTGCTCTCTGGTTCAGAAAATATGGAAGCTGATCCATCCTCTTCTTCAACACTTGTAATGAGATTCTGTCTTCGGAGAAATGAGTATCCACCTTCACCTATTGACTTCAAGATTTGTCATACCCCGCTGGGTCCTTATGAAGGATCAATGAGACGCATGCTGAATAATAAGAGTATTAAGGCTAATTTGATCAAAGCGCAAATCCTTGATGCGGTCATGGCATCCGCCACTCTTCAAGTTAAGAAACATGTTGCAGGCTTGATCACTTTCATTTCTCGGTGGCGTCCCTCTACTCATACAGCCATATTTATATGGGGAGAGATGACTATTACTCTTGAAAGCGTAGCTGCATTGATGAACCTGGCTGTCGCTGGAAGCTTCTTCTATAAACTTTTTAATGCAGAACGTCGTGATTATAATGCTATACTTCGAAAGGCGAGAGAATTCGATGATCTGGAGAAGGAGAAGAAAGACACGGAATGCTTTTACACTTGGCGGGTGTCGGAGTGGTCTCCTGTAGACCCGAAACCTAGTCAGGAGTTGGAAGATGAGCTCAGCGTGATTCCATTCCTGTCTTTGTGGTTATCCAGATACATATTTGACGACGGTTCTGGAAGGAAGACTATAAGAGGTGACCTTGTTATGTTTGCTATAAGGATGGCAAAAGGTGAGGTCCTTCCCCTAGGTGCCTTGTTTCTTGGATCACTGTATTCTCATCTGGACGCCTTAGCGACGGACATGCATGCCTCCAATGGGTATAAGAAGGTGGAATCGCATATCCACATCGCTTTTCTTCAAGCGTTTTTGGGGGAACATTTCAAAATCTATGCTCTTGTTCCTGCAACTTTACTCAGCAGTTTGTACGGTGGTTCGAGAATACTTCGTTGGCAGAAGAGACGTCCCAAAACCGGTGTGAAGCTCGTGGATGTCTTCGACAATGTGCTCTCCATAGATTTTCGTCCATGGGGACCGATCCATCCCTCCATTGTTCATCCGAAGACTTTTGCTACTGTTCCTGATGTCGTGATACGTACTAATGCTGAAACCGCAAGTCTTGGAGAACTCATTTACTTGCGAAGCTGCATTCCGGGATATGTCCCGTCTTTATTTGACTAAGCATTTACTGTGACCCCGTATAATATTGACAAAGCTGCTCGGCAAATGGGATTTGACCAGGGTGTTCCATTTCTTCGCCCGTTGGAGGCTCCAAAGAACTTTTCCCGGATATTCTTAATGCTGACACGTTTTCGTCAGTGCAGAGCCTTCCCTTCTTTCCCATTGGAAGAAAAACGACGGTAACCAGCAAGTATAAGGAATTTTGGAGGACACAATTTTTAGCTTTCCAAGAGTTCTCGCAGGATGTTGTAACAGTTCCCCGTGGCAAACAATCTTCTGAAACTTTGAAAAAGCATTTTCGGTTGAAGGCGCTCCCAGGTAAACGAACCAGAGCTGGTGACTGCAGTCCCCAAGCAGGAGTGAGGTCTAAGAAACATGCATGCGGTTCCGTGGATTTTAATTCTTCAAATATTCCAGTACTTTTAAAATCCCTTTCTATCGACTCCTTTATCTTTCCAGAGTAATTTCTTATAAAGGTGATTCTTGTTTGGAATCAGGGGATCCCGGAAGAAAATATTTTCACAAGATTGACACGTATTCACAATGAGGGGTCTGGCAATGCTGGTCTTCATGAGAATTCTGGCTATACTCATCCTCTTGGCGATGATGAAAAGGATGATGCGGGCTCAGTGGTTGATGCAGGAAGCGTTTCCCAGAACGGCAATGTGTCAGAGCGTTTTGTTGAACTTGTAGATGAGGCCGTAACAGAAATCAGCCTTCAGAGTGAAGCAAACATCAGGAGGAATGCAGGAGAAACAACATCTGCGATTGTTGAGACGGCTCCCCTTAAAGAATTTCCTGAGCAGGTTCAAAATGATGAAGCCGTCATGGTGACTTCTTCTGAAATGCCTCTTGTGACTGGTGAAGCATTGGTAATGCAACCTGTTGTTCCTGGTGATACCTTCAATCCTCCCTTCGATACCCTTCATGCAGGTCATGTGTTGGTTTGGGGATTCAGTATGCCGGATAAGTTCGAGGAGTTATACACAGTGATATGTAAGAAGCATGGCCACATTCCTACCACTACGAAGCTCAAAAGTCGCCTTGCATTGGTCAACCGCGTCCAAGAAGCTTTATTCTCCATTCACGGGATGAGTGTCACGACCGATCGCAGTGTTTCTGAGGAGATGATTGAAGACTGAAAGTGCCACCGAGACGTGTTTTTTCAGTATGATTTCAACGCTCCTTGGTTCTTCAAGGGGTTTTCTGAAATCCAGGATATTCAGAAACTGCAAGACGAAGTTCCTTCTGAAGACTGTATTGCTCGCCAGGAAGAAGAGGTTGAAAAGTTGTCTAAGGAGTTGAAGCTGAAACAGGCCGTGCTCCAAAGGATGAAAGCGCATCTTGCCCAGAAGGACGAGTTGCTGCTGAAGGATTTCCTTGAAGGATTCGTGCCGCCTACTTGTGTTCTTTCTTTAGATGCGTTTTGAGTGATTGTGAGGATTTCCTTTCACAATTTGATTTTAGGTTTTGAACTAATATGTGGTTGAATTTTGAATTGGTTTATTTTTTGATATAGTTTTATGAACGATTGATTCTCTAAAAGAGATTATTCTAGAATTTGCGTCTTGGTTATGAATGATTATACATGTCATATGAAATTGCAAATATCGTGCGAAAAGGAAAGCACGAATGGAAACAAACATGGTGTTTGATTATTGAATCTCTTTCTCCGTGTGGGATGTCAAGTCCCCAGTAAATTCTAAAACTATATTGCTTGTAAAATTGATTGATAGAACTTACTTGCTCTTTGAAACCTCATTTGCATGAAACTGAAACTTCTCAAGCAACCTCTTCAAGGAAGCCGATGCGCTTCAAGGCGTTGCATTCACTGGTAGGGTGATGAAGGAACCAATGATAATGACAATACCTCGGGTCTGCCATTTCTTGATATCTTGAGTCCAGCCTTTCTTGCGTTAGTGGATGTTGTGACGTCTCTCTGTGGTGGAGTACGTTTTGGAGACGGAGTTGGAAAACCAGTGTGTGTCATCATATTCGCGACTCGCTTGACTGAATGACGGAATGCGGAAGGCGTCATAATATCATTGCGGGGTGAATGAGTCGAACGCTCACATCCTCTGGACTCACGTGTTCCTTGATTGATTTCTCCCTCCTCGAGCATTTCTTCACTTGGTTGAAAGGTCGTTGTGGATTGCAAAGTCTTTTGAGCTTCAGCAAGAGTCTTGAGATATAAATCTTCCAGCAATGATACGTAATATGCAGGCTCCTTTTCTTTATCCGGGAAACGTTGTGGCATCCCGGACAAGTCTTTTCTTCTGTGGAGTTTTCTCGAGTCTCTGTCTCCAGCAGGACCATGTTGTTCGTCTCTCCTGAGTCCCCTGTGGATACGCGCTCTCTCTGCATCTTCACCGGCGAAGGCATGACTTCTAGATAAGGATTCAGTGTTTCTTACACCGTCTGGATAAATGCTTTCCGAACCTCTTTGTAATTGAGCTGTTATATCGTTCAAAAGGCGGAATGTTTCGCTTTGCCTCCTAGCGATACCAGCTTGGTTTACCAGGACATCCTCCAGCATCCTAGCCACACTTCCCATGATACCCGAATCCTCTATGGTTTCCGAAGAATCTAGCGGGCGAGGATACATCGTGAGATGAAGACCGAGATTAAAACCAAAGAATGAATAGGTTAATGATTGAATCGGACCCAAGATCTATCCCAAAATTGAGAAGGTTAGAACAAGAATATTGAGAATCCAATTTTGCAACCGAGAGATTAATCTCCCACTGTGGTCGCCAATTGTTTATGGGTGAAAAATATTTCTGCTGGTTTTGGTAATTTGGGGTGTGTGGATGAGAAATGAATCTAAACCCTAAACAAATGCACTGCGCGAGAGTGCTTGTGACTCGAGAAATCAATATGTACAACTCCGGCCTAAACCAAGAACTGGCTGTTCCAGACTTGCTTCGGTCACAAAGTGAAGGAGATGGGGTTGATCTTAGGGAGGGAAGCGAAGAAGGTGTTGAGATTGTGGAGGTGTTGGATGTGTATGACTTGTATCAGAAAGCTGAACTGGCTTGCAGAATGTAAGCTATCAGTTCTGGTGTTTGGATACGGTTGTATCAACACTTGGTTTCTGTTGTCTTGTTCTGGAAATAGGGAGGAGAACCTATTTATACAAGTCATTGAGCCTTACCCACGTCTCTCGTGGGAAGTGGATAAAGTGGAGTGATGGAGTAGTGGAGTTGCGTGTGTTAGTGTCACACGATCAGTCTTGCCCACTTCTCCCATCATCACTAACCGTCCATGTCTTCCTGACACGTTCTTGTGATGGCGCGTTGTGCGCTGCACGCTGTAAACCGCCAGACCAATACCCCAGTATGTATCCCCCAGTTTATGACATGATTAATGTCTCGAGTATGTGGATCGTGGGGCCCACAGAAAGCATGTGATGCTAGATTAAATAACTAAGTTATTTAGGAAGTCGATATTTATGAAATAACGTGTGAATCCTATGCATGTAATGCATTGAATATATTCAATATGTTGTTTTTAAGGCTTAACGGAGTGAGTCGCGATTTAAGCGTCTTAAAATAGATGCATGTCTAGCCATCTTCATGTGATGGTTTGGAGGCTGCGCAGGCAAGTCCTCCCTTGGCCGACCACATGGTGTGGTAGAGTGGCAAATGGTAATCACCACGACACCTTATTGACCAGTTAACTCCTGACCAGGGCTATATAACCAAGAAGGTGAAGTTGAACGGACGATATGATCTTGTGACATTCATCTGCAACCGTTAGTGGAATTAGGGTTTTGAAGAGGTGCACAAGCATCACTCTTCAGCTTGGTCGAAACCAAGCTTGGGGACATTTTTTGGCCGGACCGATTGGGCATGCGTGTGGACGACACGCCGGTGTACATGTACATACCTCACTGTCCTGTGAAAGTGCGATCTAGGCTACTCAATTCGACCGGTGAAGAGGAGTGGTTGAGATCGATTTGCGACAGAAATCTCGTGCTGCAAAGAATTTTTAAAGAGGCGCAACATGCCATCTTTAGGGCGTGCGGACCAAGGTATCCAACCATGTTTTGCCTTGGCCGATCGGGCGTGGAGATAAGTGGTCCCACGGTGATCGTGGTGATACTCACCGGACCTGCTTAGTCTATTCCTAGACCCTTCATCCGAGCAGGAGAAAATGAACGCTCGTGATCGATTTGCGACATAAACACTAATTAGGGTTTTTGCTGGCCGCGTGTTAGCTAGTTCGGCTAACCGAAAATACATGCTATACACCTCATCTGGAGAGGTCGATTGTACGGGGCACTTATTAGGCCGGTGGTGAGTGTGGTGGTATGTGTCCGACCACCTCAGGGTTAATCTAAGCCATCCAACCGTGCTGGTGAAGTTGGATGATCGTGATCAATTTTAGGTTTTTAGTGGACTTTCCTGCGACCCTCAATTCTTCATGCTGACACAACTTCGGACAATCGTATATTGCAATATGGTCAGGTTAAGGAAGAGTCGGTCATGCAGGTAGGAAGAAGGTCCGCCGGTGTACACAATGGCACTTGTTCGACCGGCTTTGGGTTGATCCACGTCGTCCAACCACGCCGGTGAAGTTGGACGGACGTGATGAACTTGAGACTGCCATAGGCGGCCTTTGTACGATTCCTCCAAGCTGCTCCATACCAGTCTGAACATCCAACTTCAGGCTGGTGTTCGGTGGTAGTTTGGGAGGCATGGTAGGTATTCGACCGACCAGGGCATAAGTGGGCCCGCTGGTGGTCATTAATGTAGTAGCCTGCTCCTGTTGAGGATCGTCTAGGGCTGGTTAAATCGTGCGGCCAACTTGCGTGGTCATGATTGTTTCTGAGACTGATATGGACAGTTCAGATTCGAATATGCTCCATCGGGTTAGTATAACACACCGAGAGATGTTACATGTACGCGTATTTCGTGCATGCCTCACTATTAATACTTGGATATTTGTGTTACTCTACTGAGTGTAACACTCAGTCGTCATGTCGCACTAATAATGAGAGTTCTGCGGGAAAAACACAGGAAATACAAGGCTGGTCATGCATTAATTGATAATGTTATAAATTCATAGGGTATATGGGATTTGTTTCTACATGCTCCATTATAGGTGAATTAGTAAAGTGAAGAAGTATTCATCACTCATTAATGGCTTTATCCTTACAGGATGTCAGTGCATAATTTGGCTTTTACAATTTTACCCTTAAATGAAAGTCCACCATCAACAGTTGGTAAATGAAACTGGGGAATGCTGACCACTTCCCACCTAAAGGGTGTCGAGTTCGAAAGCACGCTGATTGACACGTCCTGTGACTTCAACATTGTTACCGTCAAGACTCTGAGAGCCGCAGGAAGCTATTTACTGCCCAACTATGATCAAAAACCCAGAAGGAGAATCGAAAAATGCTTACGGGT
Organism: Papaver somniferum; assembly: GCF_003573695.1. NCBI lineage: Eukaryota > Viridiplantae > Streptophyta > Magnoliopsida > Ranunculales > Papaveraceae > Papaver > Papaver somniferum. Next base: position 155,855,362 of record NC_039366.1, on the reverse strand, counting down.
ACATTAATCTTGAAATCAAGGTAGGAGATGCTCTAACACACGGCAAATTTCATATTTTTAAAGAATGCCCAAATTATGATATGGTTCTGGGGAGCTCGTGGGTGCATAACAACAAAGCAAAGCTAGGAGTATGTCCCTTGCCAGTGTATATACCTGAAAGGATTTCCAACAAGCCATCCAACCCTGAAGATTATTTGTTGTCGTATCAACAACTCTCCAATGTGACACAACTACCTAGAGAGATCCCGACGACGTTCATCCGCGGATTCCGAACACAAGTAAGTCTTATCGAAGAACACTTTCTGCAACCAGTCACTCCTCCTTTCATCAAGGCCTGGGGACTCGATCCGATCATCAACCCGGATGTCACTAGGAGATGTGAATGGGATGTTGGGCCTTTCAAATATTTTATCAAAAGTTTAGAAGTTGTCTCAGATAACAAACCTAAGAATCAAGTAACTGTGCAACGCCCAAACCCCTTTCAAGTTGGAGATATGGTAGTGAGAGTTGTTGCTCAGCCTGCTCTGTCTGACTCCGCAGAAGGGAAAGACGAGCCATACCTAGTGGCAGAAGTTATGTTGGGAGGTTACTGCAAGCTCATCAATGCTGACAAGCTAGAAGGCGTAGTAATACACGCCCGGTGGCTCAAACCCTTTAATACCTAAGATATCGTGCCGCCCTTTCATCCAAAATTCCATTTGGTGTTTCCTTTAGCAATTTCCCTTTTTCAGACAATATTTGTAATTTCTCCAAAATGATTGCACTGCTTGCATTCATAATTAGGGTTTCAATTTATCAGTTAATCAAAGCATCAATTCCTTTAAAATAATTTTTTTTATTCCTGAATCATCTCGAGGAAAAGTCTCGAGTAAACCCAAACCCTCACAAAATCATTACACATTGATTTGAAACCAGAAAAAATCAAACCATGTAAGAGATATCTCATATCTTTCAAAAAAAATAAAATGAAGAGGGGAATATGTAAAGGAAAAGAAAGCACAAGATCATCAAGCAGCGACACATTCTTTCTGGAGAAAGCATCTTTCGCAGAGCAACCGGCTTCAACCTTCGCCCAACGAGATCCCTGGAAGAAGTTTTGTTTTCTGCGGTTTTCTGGATTTTGGGAAACCCCTTCACGGAACCAAGAAGCAGCGAATTTGAAATTAGCACACGTGACATTCCCGGGTTGTAACTACTTATTTAGAAATGGCGCGTCGAATCACATTACACGCGCCATTAATTGGAGATGAAGCCTCCTCACTTGACAAGCAATGCGTCTATGCTTCTACATACCTGGATTTTGGATTTCTTAGTTTGTGGCAACGCGCCCATGCGTCTACATACCTGGATTTTGGATTTCTTAGTTTGTGGCAACGCGCCCATGCGTCTACATACCTAGATGGCACGCCACAAATATTCAAGAAGCATGTAGTCTACACCGGGGATTATCAAACAGGAGAATGGGAAAGACCCAGATTTTGCGATCAAGGTACTAAGTGTGGCTTTACCGTAGTCCTACCGAAGAATGCTACAAAATATTGCGAAATTTTCTAAGGATTTGGTTTTCTTAGTCGGGAGGTTTCATTCATTCATTCAACTGGAAACATAAAACCATCAAAGAAACACGAATGAAAGATTATATTTGATGAATCCCTGGCTCCAGCCGCATGAAACAGAAAACTACTAAATGACAAAGGAGCATCCTCAAGCTACAAAAAAGATACTCATCTATAAAAGGAAATAACAAAGTGGGAAATCTAATTATCAGCATCAACATAGGGATCAACGGCGCCTTCACTAGAGTTCTCTTTGGAAGCTGCTTCGACATATCCTTCATAAGCCGCTCCTACATCCTCTCCAGAAGCCGCCTCAACATCCTCTCCAGAAGCCGCTTCAACATCTCCCTTGGAAGATCCACCAACATCCTCTCCAGAAGCCGCTTCAACATCTCCCTTGGAAGCTCCACCAACATCCACTTAGGAAGCCACTTTAACATCTCCTCCAAAGGCCGGTACTATATTCTCTTTTGCCTCGACATCCTTTTCAGAAACTGCCCCAACAGCCTTCTGAAGATTTTGAAGATGTTCTGGTTCGTCCACGTCAGAATCGAGAAATATGACGCCGTTATGGATAGGGTAATCATGCTTATCTCAGAATCGAGAATTATGACCACGTCAGAATCGATAATTATGTCCTGGAGGCTGTTTATGCTCAACCCTTCGTCGCTTTAGCCGAGCCGCGAATCTTTCAGCCCTGACACTCGTTGGTTGGGACGCTTCATTGCGCCTCCACTTTTCTTCCATGCTAACCGAATCCATGAAAGCTTGAACACACTCTCGAACGATACGCAAATGTGCGAGAGGCATACCCTGTATAGCACGACCAACTTCACGAAATACGGGATCTATTTTAGCTAATACCTCCTCAAATGCGGTAACCCTAGGTTTGTCGACTTCAAAACTCTTTTCCGGAGAATCAGAAGAATAATCATCATCAGGAGTTCCCATCAAATACTGCAGAAAAGCGTTGTGGTTATATCAACAATCGACGTAGTAAAAAAGAAAAACTACAAGAGAATATGAAGCAACACATGGAAAGAAGATGAGCGCAACTCTGTGATGATCGGTATGAAAAGAAAGACTCAAGTGCTCCCTTTTATATTTAGCAAATTGGTAAGATCCGGGAAAAGAAAGGACTCTCTACCTGCCGTGTATAAAGGATTTAGATGCGGGATATCAACCAATTAGATGTTTATCTACCTGGAGACCATGAACGTATGATAAGAGGACGATCACCGCGCTCTTGGATACTTCATTAAACGTGTCTTGCTCAAAGACCGAGCCGACCTCTATCCTGGTAACATATGTCTACCTGGACTCATAAGTTTTATCTTTATTTGTCACCATCTATTGCTTACCCCGCAACAATGTCACTGTTACGTACTAAGCATGGGACTTAATGTTGATGGTGGTTTCGGTTCAGGGATAAAATTGTAAAACCCTGTATTTAATGTACCGTCATTTTGCAAAGAGAAGGAGCCACTTAAAAGTGATGAGTGCCCAGGCCTCTTTACTTACACACATATTGAGCAATTCAGTATATTTATATGAAATTTATCTAGAATGGTGCACGTAGCAACAATCCCAAATATTCTATAAATTTTAAACTCTCGCCTGCATTATTCATTAATGTATGGATTATTGAGTATTTTCCTGATATGTTTCCCAGCTGAACTCTTAATATTGATATGACATGACAATTAGTGTTCACTCGCAGCTGAGTAGCATGAATTTCCCGAAGTATCAAGATTAAGGTCTGCGTGAAAGTACTCAGTCAGAAGACGCGTTGACTGCTCTCTGAGAATAAAATTAAGAATTTTGTGTCAACACACATAATTCACCAAATTTGACCAATTTTGTGAAAACTCGCAAAATTCAAATTTTAACCTAATTAATTTGCAAAAATTAGGTTTTTTGCGCCCTGCGTAATATCTCGAACCCTATTGTTCGAAACTAAACCTAAGCAAGCTATGAAATTAATCCATCATGGAGCTAGTAGGAGCATGATTCTACTAAAAAGCAGAAAACAAAGAAATAAAGAGGAACTGCGACAAGTAAAAGCATCAACAAAGGGAAGCGTGGCCACGCCATTTGTCCGACCGATCTTCAAAGCAGGCGCCACCCGTGGTCGGTCGACCACACTCCATGTTGCCGCTTGCCACCCGCCTTTCCCATCGACCAATTAGATCGCTTTAAATGCGTCATACGCACTTTTAATAAAGTTGGAGGCTGGTTGGTCGACACGCCTAAATTCCTTAAGGAATTTAATATAGGTTGCCCATGTCAGTCTTAAAATAATCATGGTCGTGCGTTTTGGCCAGTTGATTTATCAAGCTTAGACGCTCCCTAACGCGACAGGACAAGCATCATCAGGCACACTGGTGGGCCCACTAATACTTTGACCAATCGAAGCCCTTCCAACTCGCCAACATAGCCACTAACCAATTTCTCAAAGTTAGATGGCCGCGCGACTTGCGAAACCCTAATTTCTGTTAAGCAGCATTACATTGTTGTCGCAAAACAATCTCGGTCGTCCAACTTCGCCATCCGAATTGACCGGCCTAGATTCAATTCCGATCGATGGACAAGGTTTGGATACGCGCACTGGGGGCCCGACTATAGCACCGGCAATAGTCTATAGCATGATGCCAACACCAAAAACCGTTGGCCCAAAATGGGTTGGCCACACGGCTTTTAAAACCTAGATTGAATCAACGACAGCCATTAACTGCCGCAAATCATATCGGCCACCAACTTCGCTAGTTGAATCGGTCGGCCTAACTCCTATTTTAGGCAGCCAACAATATGTGGCCATGATCACCGACCACCTCCCTTCCATAAGGAACAATCGGCCACACCGCGTCCTGCCCATATGGCTCAAAAACAATAGCTTATATATGGATGGCCGCGCTTCTTATAGGATTCTTAAACAAATTAGCGGCAACAAATAACTGCCGTAAATCATCTCAGCAATCCAATTTGGTTAGCCAATTTAACCGGTCTAAATTTAACTTAGACCGACCAATAGGATGTCAAAATGGCTACCAGCCATCACTCTCCTATAGGAACCGACCGACCTAACTTTGGCATGCATAAATAGTTCCCAACAACTTCCTGAAAGTGGCCGGTCATGCTCTTTTTAAGACACTAGGTTACACGACCAACTAAGACATGCTCAATATAACGATGCTTCACATGCATCGAATATTTTGAGCTGCTTGCTTAAAAGCGATGCTTTACATGCATCAAACACATACAACATGTTATGAGTATCGGCTTCACAAATAACTTAGTTATTTAACCTAATGGCGTCACATGCTATTCTTTGAGGCAAGTCTCATGACTTGGCTCATCACGCATGACTACCCGCCACCTAGCTTGCGCGTGATTGGTCAGAATAATTAGGCAAGACCCACTCAGCAACTTGCTACATATTTTATATAAAATACTCGAGACATCAAAAATTTCACAAACTGGGGGATGTTCATCATGGTATTGGTCTGGCGGTTTACAGTGTGTGGCGTGCAACACTCCCATTATGAGAAAGTGTCAGGAAAGGCGGAAAATTAGTAGCAGCGGAGAAGTAGTGGGTGTAAACTGACTCGTCTTCCCTCATAGTAAGATGTGGTTTTCTACATTTTCACACGAGCCCACTTCTCCCTCACTCAACTACTCCCACTTCTTATGAGATCAGGGTGCGTGCAACTATGACTGATATAAATAGGTTTCGACCTATTTTGACCAACAAGAACAATTTTGGTTATCAACACAGTATCCAGAAGTAAACACCAAAGAATTGATAGATTACATTCTGCAATCCAGTTCCATATTCTGATACAATCATAAAACAACCACACCTTCATAGTTCATCATTCTGATCTCAACACCTTCTTCGCTTCCCTCCCTAAGATCAACCCTTCTCCTTCATTTTGTGACCGAGGCAAGATTGGAACGACTATTTATTGGTTTAGGACATGATTGTACAGATTGATCTCTCGAATCTAAAGTACTCCCGTGCAGTGCATTTGTTTAGGGTTTAGATTCGTTTCTCGACAGCACACACAAATTTACCATTTCCAGCAGAATCAGTTTTTACCCAAAACAGCGGCGTACCGGCTCGACAATTTTGACATCACAAACTGACAAGAGGGAAAGCTTTTCCTTTGTGATATCATAACATTCATTCACGTAAAAGTTAAATTCATTCAATTTGCTATTTTCTTCTTCTTTTCGCTAAAAATGGGGTTGTTAAAGTAAAGTATATATGTGATTTTGTGAATACATATGCATTATGCATAATGCATAACTTTATCATTATCAGTGAGTCTTGATGTATATTGTCAAGTTGTTACTAGTAAGTTAATAATTGAAAATGAATAATAGTAAGTTAATATACAAGAGTGAGAGAGTCTCTGGCGACAGGCGACTCCGTGAGGTTTCCAGTGAAGGAATTAGGGTTTCTTAGATCAACCCTCTTTCTTCTTCTATGATTCTTCTCAGGGTGGAAGATCTCTTCTCTCCTCGATTGCTTCCTTTCTGTGAAGCATCAACCTAGGGTACCATTTGTCTAGGTTTGATGTTACTGTTAAGAAATGTAATTTCTTTTTCCACAGATTAGGGATTGTTATTCAGAAAGAAGTTGGAGCCCAGCTTGTCGCTAGAATTCCTTCTAGTTTTCTGAAATGAATAATAATTGAATAAGATAAAGATAATTATAACGATTTGTTGATTCTTGATATAAAAATTTTAATATATGATGGTTCTAAGTTATCTAAAACTATCGTTGGAATGTCAATCATAATTAAAAAGATATTGATTACTTATCAACATGTTGGTCTCTTGGAACACCATTCTATTAAGAACGTCTTCTCTTTCGGTTATTTGTTTGTTATTTATTAAACACTAGCTATTCTCTTTCTATTTCCTAATTATAGTGCAAGAAAAGTAAACTAATGTCAAAAAAAATTTGATCAGAGAATAGAGACTAAGAGCTTCTCCAATGGTCATTGTGTGTTTCCTATATGACAACACAAACAAAACGTCTTCCTTTCTATTTTTCCTTAAAATTAGAGAGGAAAAAAAATCGTCTCCAATGATATTGTATTTGTCATTTTTTTTATTAATATTAATTTTTGTCAACAACTTAAAATTTTATTAGATTTGATTAAAACTAAAGATGAATACTACCTCCATTTCAAAATAATAGACAGGTTTGTTTGTAAATTTACACACAAACCTGCCTATTTTTTAGAGACGGAGGAATTATCTAATATATAAAAATCAACTTAATTAATAAAAGCTGATTAGGATGGGTAGACATCGTCAAAGTGAGTGTCCAATTCTAGACATTCACCTTGATAATATCTATCCAAAGCCATCTATGTATTTGTTTAAGACATCAGGTTGAAAAAGGATTTTAGAGAAATGGACGTGCATCCAACCTGAATTTAGACATTTATCCTCACAAATTCCAGCGGAAAAACTCTAACTGGATACCCAAAAAGAAAGGAATGTGCAACGGCATGACTATAAAAGTAATGTTTTTTTTAATTCCCAAATCTTAGAGTTAATGTCTCAAGATTTAGATGCCTCTTTTATGGAAAGATTAATTAGACGCTGCTACATGAACAGCGTTGTAACATTTGCTTAACAGCTGATCCAACGTAGCATCCTATATGGTGGACTGAAGTGGCCATTCCTCCTCGCCACGTCACCAAATCAGTTAACCAAGCCTTCCATATTTTTACTGTTTGTTTTCATGCCCTAATTTTGATTTTTATGTCGTCATAGATGATCATGTGATCTATTTAAGAAGCAGATTTTGGGTCATCATAGATCTACGAGAAGATGTGTATCACATATTTCGAATTTCTATTTCAATCATCAATCAAACATACTGCTTCTTCAAATACTAGAAATTCTCTTTTATTAATCTTCTCCACCTTTTAATCAAACCATAGTCTTCTCCTCCTTTTAAAACAGAGACCCTATTTTAAGCAATTGAGTTCAACTACTGGAATAAAATGGATAAAATTTTGATCACGCACCTGCGCAAGCAAAAATGATCGAGCACCTCTCCCACTATTGATGGTCAAGATGTGATGTCATCTAATAATAAACTTAACCATACTTAGGTAGGACAATTTATTTATTAAGAAATTGATCGACCAAACGACTTACAATTGTTCAATTTTTTGATTGTTAAAAAATGGTGGTTCTATGTGATTTTTAAGATGGTGATGTTTATTTGATTCCAATTTACTAGTAGGTTTTGTCGATTCCAATGGAATTTAATTATCAGCCAAAACAAAAACCTTTTCATTTTCGCATTGTTCCATGAGCAACCTAACAAACAATGAAGATATAAACCCGCCTGATGGGAGTTTGCTATTCTATAAGAACAGTCTTACGTTATCATTTGATAAAAAAGATTTTGGCGCCTAAAATAACGAGGGAATCAAAATAGATAGGAAGGTGAACAAAAAAAAATATACTGGATATCTAGAAGAATACGGAGGATACAGTTAAATTGGCCTACATAACTATGGTTAAGTTTATTATTAGATGACATCACATCTTGACCCTCCAATGGTGGGAGAGGTGCTCAATCATTTTTGCTTGCGCAGGTGCGCGATAAAAAAAAATTCTGAATAAAATGAGTATGGATCAAATCTGATTAAGTTTTGTTTAATGGGAACAGATTAAGGGTTGTCAAAAGTTTAATTAATCCAATTTTCCATGTGAAATTTGATATGGTGAAGATAAAAAATCATCACCATGATAGAAAGCCAAAGACGGTATACATTAGTTTCATCCGTAAAGATTGTTGTGGATGTGAAATGCGAAGCAGTAACATTGAAATCTTGAGAAGATCGGAGATAGAAGATAGGTAACGCCCAAACTACAAAGTTAAAACATATCGTTTTACTCTGTGTTGTTATTTTGATGACATGGCAAAACAAAAATTCGCATATTTTCACCAATGGTGGGTTTGTTTGCAGAATTCACCGTTTCCAGGAACTTGTAATCCCATGGGATTACAAATTTTAGGATTCATGTAAATTCCTTGTGTGTTTGGTAACTCAAATAAAATTCGTAGGATTTATAAAGCTTTCTTGTATTAAAGTCTTTGTACCGTTTGGCATTTCCCTCAAATCTTAAGATTGCATATATATATATGAGATTTAGAGTTAAAAAAAAAGTGGGTCCATAAATCCCTTGATAAGTTTCCCAGCAAATCTTAGAGGGAAGGGATCGGACTCCATATGGAGGATTTGCTGGAAAACTGAATCCTGTAGGAAACGTAATTCCACGGATTCGAGCAACCAAACGTACCGAGGGAAACGTAATTCTACCAACTCCGTCGCCATCGGCGCATTCCTCGCTCAGGAAGACGACAAAGGCGTCGAACGACCGATTTACTACTTCAGTCGCACAATGAGAGATGCTCAACTCCGATATCCAAAGGCCGAAAGGGCATGCCTGGCATTGGTACATGAAATCCAGAAGTTCAGACATTACTTACTATCTAACAGGGTCGTACTCATCTCCAAAGATGATCCCATAAAATTCTTGCTATCAAAGCCAGCCTTGATAGGGAGACCAGCGAAGTGGCTACTCCAGATGTCAGAATTTGACATAGCTTGCACGCCACCTAAAGCCATCAAAGGTCAAGCGGTCGCAGACTTGCTCGCCGCTTTTCCAGGGGAAGACACAACAACACTACATGAAGAAGTACCCGGCGAATTCCCAGACATCTTGGTCATCAAGGAAGAAACATGGATTTTATAATTTGATGGATCTGCCACCCCTAGTAGTGGCACTGGAGGAGCGGGCATAGTGCTGGTGTCTCCATCTGGTGAAGTTTTCTCACATTCGTTCAAGTTGGATTTCCACTACACCAACAACTCAGCGGAATATGAAGCCTTCCTATTAGGATTATCCTTGGCCAAGAAAGCAGGAGCAACACACCTCGAGATAAGTGGAGATTCAAAATTATTGGTCAACCAGATGAATGAAACGTATTCTCTCAAAGAAATCACACTTGCTCCATTCAGAACCGAAGCTCAGCGACTGTTGACCTATTTTGCTGACGCAACGATCGTCCATACTGGTCGGACTAACAATAGGCATGCTGATTTCCTAGCAACTCTCAGCTCCAAAGGAGCAAAGAAAATGATCACTGTACAGAGGCGTACGGTATCTTCAACTTGGCTCACTCAGATCGAAGACATTCCAGCGAACGATTGGCGAGCACCCATCATTCATGAATTGAGCAGCTCTATTTCAGAAGGCCAAGTCAGCCTCAAGGAATTGAAGAACTACTTCTTGCTTCATGGAGGGCTATACTATCGAAACCCTGATGGATCTCTATCACGATGTCTTGAGAGCGACGAAGCGGAAGAACAGCTCAAGCGCATACATGAGAAAGTCTGTGGGCAAATGTTAGTGGTAACACTTTACAGAAAGCTTCAAAGAATGGGGTACTACTGGCCATCCATAGAGACTCAGTCAAGAGATTTACAAGGATCTTGTCCTAATTTCCAAACACCTCCTCATCACTTAGAGGTTTTGACGGTCCACCACACTGGGGACTGGAGGGAGCCTTACATCAAATACCTCCGGGACAACGAACTACCACTAGAAAAGAAGCAAACAGTCAAACTCATTCAGAAAGCTAAGAGATTCGTCTATCTCGATGGAATCTTATACCGCAAAATCTTTGGTGGAAATTTACTGAGGTGCTTAGCCGAACATGAAATCCCTACAATCCTGAAGGAAGTACATAATGGAGAACATCAAGGAAAGAGGAAACTATTTCTTCAAATTCATGAGAAGTATTATAGGCCGACCATGGAAGATGATGCAGCCGCACACGTTCATAGGTGTCACCAATGCCAAACCCATGGTAATCTCATTCACACTCCTTGTCTCCCGTTGAATTCAGTGAATAGTTCGTGGCCTTTCTACATCTGGGGACTAGATATCATTGGGAAGATCAATACAGCATCTTCAAAACAACATGAATACATCATCACTGCAACAGAGTACTTCACCAAGTGGGTCGAAGCTATTCCTCTTCGAAGCACCACTGGAGTTACGATTGCTGCCTTCATCAAAGAGCACATAATATGCAGATTCGGAGATCCTAAGCACATCATCAAAGATAACGGAACTCTTTTTTCCAATCAAGATGTTGAGAAGCTGCTCAATAAATATGGGATCAAACAAATCTTCTCTACGCCTTACTATCCACAAGGAAGTAGTCAAGCAGAAAGTACCAACAAGACTTTGATCAGGATTATCAGCCGGACAATTCATGACCATCCTCGATCGTGGCATGAGCAATTACCCATGGCTCTGTGGGCTTACAGAACTGCACCAAGGAGCTCGATCGGTACTTCACCATGTTCCCTCATCTATGGAGCTGACGTCATACTTCCAGCAGAAATCAAAATTCCTTCAGCCAGGATTGCAGCATCCAGTAGCGTACAATGGGATGAGGCTGAAATCTCCAAATGAAGAATCGCTAAATTGGATATGCTTGAATCAAGGAGAGCCAAGGTGGAAAAATATGTGGAAGCTTACAAACAGAGGATCTCCAGAGCCTACAACAAAATGGTAAGACCTCGAACATTTCAAGTAGGAGATTTGGTATTAAAGACGGCAAAGCACATTCAACAAGACATGTCTGCTCCTAAATGGGAAGGGCCATATGTTATTATCAAAGCAGTGTCTAGCGGATACTACAAAATTTTAGCAATCAATGGAGGAAAGGAAGGAAACATCATCAATGACAAATGGCTCAAAACTTATTATGCCTGATCCATGAAACACACTACCTCTTCATCATTTCAAGCATTTTCAAAATGTAATTTCATTCCTTCAAAGAGCATGTGAATGCTCCTTTGTTCATTAAACATTTCATAAATGAGCAAAATTCGTTCATACCATGATCAACTGTTTCACCTAACTAGAAACTCAGATTTACTCAAAAAACAACAACCACAAATGCTCACTCAGAGCAAACCATCCAGCAACGGATAATCCCTGTAAGAAGCCTCGTCAAGCTTCTTCTGAAAAATCTTGGTCTTTGCCTTCAAGTCTTCGACCGCTTTCTCAACCCTTGCTGACTCCAGAGCCAGTATCCTCTCCTCATCCAGTAAAGCTGCATTCATGGAAATTGCATCAGCAGCCTCTGCCGCCTTATGAACCTTGATTATCTCAAGACGACGACGGAGCCAGCTTACATTGAATCGCAATATCTCACAATTCGAGATCATTTCATCCCATTGGTGCAGTTCATGGTTTTTGACGTCTCGCAAGTGCATCTGATTCATTTCCTCGATGATCGGCAATAGCCCCGCTACCGTGGTTAAAAGGGTTGGAAGAAAACCTTTCCACACTTCTGTGGTAGCAATGTGACCATACTTCTTCCAGATCTTGGTGTACAGAGACATGACATTTGGGAATCACGAATCCGCCGACCATTTCATTGTCTGGGAAGGTATTAATCAATGGGGCTTCGAATAAAAGTCCAGCGGTTGGGTATTCACGAGCATGGACAGTCTCCAGTCTCCACGGATCCTACAGAATCTTCACATGCCTGGTTACTGCTTTCCTCAACCTCAACCACGGTCACGGACTTTCCACTCTTCTTCGTCTAGCATCGACGACGACACGGACATCCGCCTATGATGAAACGAAGGAGTGTTAATCCCGGGACTCAGTACAATCTCAAGAGTCATAGGTTTACTTACAGACGATCCAGCTTCAGCACGAGCCGATCCATACCGGGCAGGAGCTCTAACAGTCCGCTTAGGCCTTGCATTATGAGGAGTAGCATTCTTCTTACAGTCCTACGACAAATCATTTTCTTGTGATCAACAATCGAACAGAGACAAGAAAGGAGAAGAAGAAGAAGTGTACAACTTACTGAGATAGACGTTTCCATTTCACGCTTCGACTGAAGATCATCTTGAGAAGAAATGCTATTGCTCGACATGACGGCAAGGAGGTAGGATCAAAACTTCTCTTCACGATGAAACTGACTCAGGAATGGAAGAAATATTTGTGTGGATCATAGAATTGGAGTCTTGAAGATATATATATATATATATCAGGCGATAGTCATCACTCGCGAATAGTCAACTCAGTTACGAGTTTCACTGAAACCCTAGGCTTTAAAGATCAATACTGAAGACGCGGAGGAAAATAACGCACTGGGGACTGAACATCACGGGTCAAAGGATAGGCCACGCGGCCTTGTACACGTCATGAATTCTCATCCGTGTGTTATGTTACTTCTCATGAAAATCGACAAGTCATGATGAATTTAGATGTATGGACATTGGTCCATGTCATGGATTAGAAGAAATCGACGTTAACGAAATGTTCATCATTCAGAAGAAAAGTCTAATTGAAGTAAAGTCGTTTAAATAGTCAAAAGAAAGATATCCACTATGAAGACTAAAAAGGGAATGCTCTAACGTCTAAAGAAGATGGAAGTAAAACTACTCTTCGGACTCATACGAATTGTCAGCTTCATCGTCACTGTCCTTCTCGGAATCATCTTCTTCAGAGTCACTGTCAGGATCATTGGTGAAGTCCGGTGGACGGAAGATAACATCATCATCTGAATCCGAGTTATCTTCTGCTGCAGCTTCAGCTTCAATTTTCTTCATCGTCCTCTGATGCTCTCTTTCATATCGATCAGGCTTAATGTAACGCTCGGATGGTTCCCATGTTATCTCTCCTTCAGAAGCATCAGCATCAGAATCATAAGGCACCCCATCCAATAATTGATGCTTCTCCTCAACCCTCTGTCTCTTACGCCGGGTGCGATCTTTTTCACGTTGACGGGCATCCTTCTTTTTGTCTTCAGCTCTTTTCTTTTCGAGTTCAGCAAAAGAGACTCTTCGCCCACCCAAGGGAACATTAAGCTTCGCCCCTTTCTGGGTAACCCTAGCCTTTGATTTCGCTACAGGAGCGTCGAAATCCTCATCAGAAGATCCGGAGGAAGAAGAGGAATACCAGTAATCGTAATTGCTGTTATTGTTGGTCGACATTTTCTGGAACCGGAAGATCAAAGATTACTACTATGTAAACAAACCAACATCAGCAAAAAATGGTAACTCTTAAGTCTTACCTTTTATACTTCCACTAACAATAGTGATAGTAATGCTAGAGTTAACACCTCAAAATCGTTCGTCTCTTCGAAAACTGCAAAAAACGAACGAAACTTTATTTAGTTTTCGAAACTGATTTTCATGAACTCACGGACACAATTTTCATAATGTGAGCATTCACACAACTGACTTATGAAGTTCATAACCATTCAATATTCTATCATAAATATATTGTCTATCTTTGAAGAATCCTCAAAACCCACGTTTTGATTTTTCGAAAAAACAGCAATTAATGCAACTTGCATACACAAATTCTCAAGGATTTTATCTAACGAAAACAAACTCATGCAAATAAAATATATCATCATATTTTACACAATATATGTCACGGCTGCATATATATAAAAAAAAATAAAAAATTCCTTCGTATCGTCGTTATTTGTCTTTAAAACGAAGGTTTATTTCAAAAATATTGTGAAAGCTCACATCTCATACATATGATAAAGTTTTGTATTTACATGAAATCTCATATGCAAAATTTTATCACTGGACACAAGTTCATCATACATATTTTCCTTCGTGTCATCATTATTTGTCTTTAAAACGAAGGATTATTCCAAATTCATGAAAATTCACTTCTTTTATGATGAAACCTTGGTATACATGAAAGCTCATACACTAAGTTTTACCACTGGACCTAGGTTCATATTTTAAAAAAAAAAAATCTCTCCTAAATCAGGGATTGTAGTTAGTTTTCAAAACTAACGATCGAACGAATGTACGTTTTCAAAAATGAGGGTTTTTCATAAAACTCACACTAATATACACACATGTATATAACTTCATCATGATAAAAACATGAACAACTCATGAGGATCATAAAAATCAACATCAAACAAAAAAAAAACAAAAATACACGTACCTGGTCAGCCGGAATTTGGCCGGCGGCAACGGACGGCGACTGGCGGCGGCGGTGCTGGATCCCGGCGGTCTTCTCCTGCTGCTGGCGTGAAGGTGCTGAGATGGTGGAGAGCTGGTCGTGGGGAAAAAAAGATTAATCCCTTTTATATCAATTTTATTTCCAAAACCTAATTTTCTAAGGATTTCCTTATTAGGCCCGACCCGCGAATCCTAACCGACCACGGACTCGTCGTCCAAACCAGCGGTTCAACACCAATTTATGCTCATCAAACGACGCTCCAATCATGACATTGAAACCTTTATCAAGTTGTGGTTTGCTCATGCTCTCTAAATCCGGTAATGTCTCAACTTACGACTAAGTTCAATTATGGTATTATTATTTATGGCCGGAAAATCACCATTTAATGCTGACTGAGGAACACAGCTTTCCTCAGTAAGAAGGGGACTTAATGTAGATGGTGGATTTTTGACAAAGGCTAAATTCGTAAACTCATAATTATACGAAGCTCTGATTCAGCAATCAGTATCGAGACACGGGTCTCTCATCGAATTCTCAACGGAGAGTACTTTCTCTCAGAGTACACGTAGATATGTAGTCTCATGACTGGACAACGGCATATCTCAAGAATACTGAATACTTTCAGTGATTATTTCTATATAGCATTACGAGATGGACGGCTCCTAGACAGCTTGCTCTGCTAGTATAGAGCGATAACGTCTTCAGGAAAAAACAACAAGTTTACCCTGACTATATAACGGATATGACTTACCGACAAGCTCATATCGGGATAATTAATGCTCCTAGACAGCTTGCTCTGCTAGTATAGAGACACAAAGTTAATTATTCCTAATTAAGATTAATTCTGCCGTGACATTCACTACTGAACTCCCAGAATAATCTATTATTGCTCCTATTCCATGGTCGAATCCACGACTGGTCCCATGGATGGCAATAACAATTGCTCCTATTCCATGGTCGAATCCACGACTGGTCTCATGGAATGGCAATAACAATTGCTCTTATTCCATGGTCAAATCCACGACTGGTCCCATGGAATGGCAATAAACAATTGTTCTGATTCTATGATCGAATCCACGAATTGATCTCATAGAATAGCAGTAACTATATTATCTCATTACTCCGATTTCATGATCGAATCCACAACTGGTCTCATAAATGGTAATAGATAAATCTTAATTACTCTGATTCTATGGTCGAATCTACGATCCCATGGACTGGTAATGCTCACTTTATTATTCTGAATTCGTAGTCGAATCCTCAGCTGATCCTATGAATTAATAACAAACATCTTATTACTCAGTTTTGTGAATTATTCTCCACAAAATTCCACAATTAGTAATAAATAATCAACAACTGGGCGTCTGAGCTACCTCTAAGTAAGCCCCGATTCAAATGGTGAAGGTGTATTCAACGACGATACACTAACAGTCACCACACGAACGAGTATTTCAAAATACAACGAAACGATGAACCTATGCAAAATAGGGAAGAAAATAATAAATAATTAAAAATATTGACCAGGGTGCTGGGAGCACGGACACACAACCGACCGACCGTGTCGTGGTCAATCGCACGCCAGTTTTATATTTTTAATGCATTTTTATTATTTTCCATGATTTGATGAAAATTCTCTCATTTTATCAAATCTCCTTCGTCTCAAGGAAACTCCTCGGTTTCATTGTACTTCCATAAATCCATAAAAAATAATACAAAATTAAGGAAAGGAGTGTGGGGCGTGACCATTGGCCAACCGGCCATGCCTTGGTCCCAACCGGCCCCACACCCCACGGTTCCTTATTATTTTATTATTATTTCTCTAATTTCATGAAAAAACTCCTTGATTGCATGGTATTTTGCACAAATCATCAAATAATAATAATAAAATAAAATAAATTATGAAAACTTGTGGGACCGGACCTTGGCCGGCTGGCCATTCCCTAGTCGGTCCCACACGCCCCTTTGTTTTATTATTTTATTATTAGTTTTCCTTGAATTCATCAAATTCCTTGATTTCATGGTATTTCTATCAAATTAGGAAAAATTCCCTCAAATCATCAAAAATACCTAAAAAATATTAAAAAATTATGAAAACTCGTGGGACCGGTCCAAGCCGGCCGGCCATGCCTTCCAGGGTCCCACACGCCCTTGTTTTTATTATTTTAATATTTTTTGCTTCCTTGAACTCATGAAAACTCCTTCAATTCATGGAAACTCCCTAAATTCATCAAATTTCTCAAAATTCATGAATTTTTCATAAAATCATCAAAATATTATAAAATTAAGGAAAAGGCACCACAGGGACGTGGTCACCGACCGGCCGACCATGCCTTGACCACGGCAGTCCCACGCCTTCTCATTCCTTATTTTATAATTATTTTTCATCATCTCATGGTGTTTCCTCAGTTTCGTCGAAACCCTAATTTTGGCATATTTTCTCGAATGGATGCATTGCACGCCAGAAAATATCAAAATTCTTAGGACTGAGACGCGGACGCCTTGGGGACACGAGCACGCTATCTTGACCGACCAAGATTGTCTCTTTGGCTCACGGAAGCCGGTCCCATCAATTTTCACAGTTTTGACCTAATTTGCACAATTGCTCGTATTAGGTCCAAAATTCTTCCAAACACTTTGGATTTTCATGAAGTGATCGTCAGGCGGTCACGTGACAACCCAGGGCCGGTTTCATGACTTCATGGTCGGTCCCTCGCCTCGTCATAATTAATTAGGTTTTTTCACCTAAGGCTCAGACGAGCATTTTCGAATAAATGATTAAACCAGCATGTGATCATTCTTTCACCAAAAAATCGTCAACTCTTCAGGAGTTATTCGTATTTGCTCACTTGAGCATATGGACACTACATGGTTGATCCACGGTCCCATGTAGTCGCTCCATCCTTCATCCCATGGTTAAACTTCTGACGAACCATGAATTGATCATCAATTGATCAAATTAGGGTTTCTGAATCCAAGGATCATCATTCCAGATTCCAACCTTAATAATTTGACGACGACCTCATGGTCATTAATTTTATTAATTATTCTCGGTTCAACGACCATTACTCTAATTAACATTTTTGGTACGCTGCCAATAATCCATCAGATGAGCAACACATGCTCAGACGATCAAATATTCAACAATTCATCACATGAGCAACACTTGCTCAGATGATGAATATTTGCTCAAACCAAGGAATATTGGTTCAACAATCAATATTCAACGGTCCATCGAATGAGCAATGCTTGCTCACTTCATCATAAGAACTATACCTCTGTCTCATGACATGTTCAATTCATGAGTTTCAGAACATCATGTTCAACTCAGCAACTACATGGACTCATCGTCCCATCAAACCACGAAGTCATCAATTGACTAAAAAACCACGAGACGTCAATCGTGTCACTTGGGGGGATATCACTTAGGGTTTTGGTCTGGCGGTCTACGGCACGCGTGTTCAAATACACGATGGAATGCGAGCAAGTCGTGTAGTCAGTTGAAGGAATTCACGAGGTAGTGGGTGGAAAATCGACCAAGTCTCCACATGTTGAGCAACTGGTTTCAAACACGATCTCCACTTTCCCACTCCTTGATTCCATCAACTGTCACACTTCATGGGATCATGGTGTCTAAAATTCCAGCAATATAAATAAGTCTCATCGACAGTATCAACAGTATCATCAATCTCACGTCTCATCGACAACACGAGATCATCAACTCATCAATTGAGCAACTACTCTCAATTGAGAAATTTCAATCATTCAGAGCTTATCATATTCAGAATTCACACACCCACAATCTTTGATTACCATTGATTCCACACATTTCCCAGCTTCCCTCCTACAGATCAACCCATCCTCTCTTGTGACCGAATTTACTCTGGAACGGTCATTGTCTTGTTTTAGGCCGGAGTACTACAGATTGATCTCTCGAATCTAAAGCACCCCCTTTGCAGCAGTGCATCTGTGTGAGGTTTAACATTTCGCTCGGTTCGAGGTGTCTCCTCCGTACGGTCGTCTCCTCAATCACTTAAAAACCAGCAAATTGTTTTTCCCCATCTATAATCAGATAATGTCGCAAATTCAAATTAGGGTTCTATGATTTGTTATAGTCTTCACATGACAATTATTAACCGTTAATGGTACTCACAAGGGCATGTATATATCAATAGGAGATGAAAGAAAAGTTGAACAATCATATGGTTCAATAACATAAACAATTAAAGAGGACATGCAAGTCCAAATGGAGCTAGTTGCAAGCCAAACGTAACAAAGATAAGTAGAGCAGAAGTAGATTAACTCGCACCAAAACAACCATATCACCAGCGAAACATCAAGAGAAACACAACTTGGTCAAGTAGTAGACAAAGTTCACCGTCAGCTCAGTAAAGATTAATTGGCAAGAAGAGGATTATTTTCGAAGAAATAAACTTGCGAAATAAGCACCCGGAACAGCTCATCTCGCAAAGAGGGACAACTTATAAAAGGAGTCAGCCAAATGATCTATGCGAATTTCACAAAACAAAATGCAGTAGATTTCTACCATGAACAATCACGCAAAACAAGATACTATAGATGCTCTTATTTCATCATCACATAGACTTCTACCATGAACAGATAAGGGAGGAAGAGTTTCAGCAAAGAAAGTTCATCAAGGAAGCACGGGAAGTTAAGGGAGAGAGAGCAAAAGAGTAAACAACTAATGGAGAAATATCACCCACACAGGAGAAGAAAATAAAGACGAAGACAAAATTTATACAAAGAGCGATTAAATAAGAATAAACTACGCGAATTGTACCTTCCAATCACAACCAGAAATTCGCACAGATGGTTTGAGTTGGAGAAAGGACGCAACAAGTCACGAGTTCGAGTCCCTTCATCAAGATCAATTTTTCGCACATTTTTGAAATCATAAAGGCGAAAAGTGCAATACAGTTACATCATTGTGTGTTTCTTTCGCAAGCAACAAGTAGCGCAGATGGTCAGAGAAGGAGTATGCAAACTAGAGGGCATGGGTTCGATTCTCCCTGCGACCAAATAATTTTTGCTTCGTACATATTCATTTCGCAGAGTTGGTATTTGATTACTTCGCAAGAGAGTCTTAGCACAGTTAGTATGGTGCGAGAAAATCCAAGACGTAGGACAAGGGTTCAAGTCTCACTTCTCACACTTCTTTTTGCTGCGCGAAATTCATACATTCCAAAGCATTTATTCACTTCTTTGACAACAACAACGACTAACATGAAAGATAAGTACCACTTCCTTGCACATTTTACTTTATACTAAGAACGCATAAAAATATTTTTGATTTGATTTACAAAAAACGATTCAATTGCACGATTACAAAGATTTCAAAATTACAAAAAAACCGAGAAAATCCAATTTATATAATTCTCTATGATATTTATTTTACAGAAAATAAAAGATTTTTGATTTGATTTACAAAATGCGAAACAATCGCAGAATTACAAAGATTTCACAATTACAAAGATTTCAGAATTATAATGTATTAGAATTTATCTTGAATATTTACTTTGCTTCAAATGATATGATATTATGAGAATGAAAGAATGGATGAAAGAAATGACAGAAATGAAAGAATGAATGAAAGAGTAAAGAAACGCGAAAATTTCGCAAAAGACAATCTAAGATCCATAAAAATCTAAGATTAGAATGGGGCGAACCTTTATGGCGTACACCCTAGTTCGCGAATAAAATTTCTCAAGAGGCAAATGTAAGACCTAAAGTACGTCATAGAAGGGGGTACCTATAGCATGACTCAGGGAAAAGGTTACACCGCCCATGGAACCTGAGTCATGGAGATTTGGGGTCAATAAATCCCATCCAGGAGAGGTACCTTGGATTTTCAACCTAAGATTTTGCTTTAGGTTGGACGACTAGGGGTCTCTTCTAAGGAGTGCAGAATCTGATCAAGGCGCCGAGGTACACGGTTGAGTCAAGAGTGTCAGGGGCGTCTGGAGCGTACCTTGCCATTCTTGACAAGTCTTGGCTTATACTGCACTCGGCCCGAAGAAAACCCCACTTAGGGTGCAGTATCGTAACCATAAGCCCTATAGGTAAAAGGGACAAGAGGATGCGAAAACAACTGGTTGTTGTTAAGATCGGATGGGAGGAGCTAACCTTGTATGGTAAAAGTATGCCTCCTTGAAGGGGCAACCATGGGGGAGATAAGGGAGGCACCCTCCATTAGGGAGCTGATAAGTGTCTTAAGACGCAAATGTCATGAGGCTTTTTACTCGCAAGGGTATTAAGGATTGTAATATTTGTGCGACAATCCTGAAGAGGAAATAATACTAGAGAAAAAGATAAGACGAGATCAATGGGTCATTACATGAAAGTGTGAAAACGTCCTGCGATTTCGTCGCAAGACGACAATGTCATGGGGATTTATTTTCGCAAGAATATTTAGGCATGTCATATTATCGCAACAATCCTGAAGAGGCAATAATACAAAAGAAAAAGTTAAGGCAAGATCAATGGGTTTTTGCATGAAAGTGCAAAAACGTCCTGCGATTTTGTCGCAATGACAAGAGGTGGCAAAATAAGACCACATAAGAATATGAGTAAGCAAGTAAGCTTGCGAGAATGATTATATGTAAGAAAACAAGCTTGCGAATATGTACATGGAAATGAAACTGAGGCAGTGAAAATGCCGCAGACTTGATATTATGATCATACTGTTATGAGATACTAATAGTGCAGGAAAGAGGGAAGATGAAACACAGGTAAGAACTTGTGAAGAACAATAACTACACGAAGATGAATGCATACACTAAAGAAAAAGCCAGAGAAATGAAGAATGGAAGCAATTTAAAGCTACATCAATTTTAGACGGCAAAATGAGCTAAGTAACATAAACATTGACTATACATTGCAATAGATAAGCATTCTCATCATACAAGCATCACACTCGCATCATCAAAGCATCGCATAAGAATTTCATGGCATAAGCATCGCATACACATTTCATAACATAATCATTACATAAGCATTAGATTCGCATAAGTATTTTAAAAAACTTTACGGAATAATATCGCAGAATTATTCAGAATTTCGCAGGAGTATTCAGAATTTCGCAGGATTATTCAGAATTTCGCAGGATTATTCAGAATTTCGCAGAGTGTGTCCGAATTTTGCAGAATGTGATTATTTCGCAGAATGTGATTATTCCGAACGATATGATTATTTCGCTCAATTATTTCGCACAATTATAAGCAACTTGAAGAGATTATACTATCGCATGATCACAAAACATGAGACAGAGGCAAGATGAGAATAAAGAAACAATTCGCACATTCAACATTTTCTCAAAGATTCTACCCTCATAGATAAAGAATAGAGGAAACTATGGATTACCAAGAAAACATTCTATGTTCTTTATCTCCTCAGAAAGAATCATTTCCAAAGTGGACGTTCACTAATGAACAACAAGAATCCTCACCAAAAATGGAATAATAATTTCGCACGAATAGAGGCAATACTTATTATTCTCATTCAAGGACAGATACTTCTTATATTTTGAGGATTGAGTACTTCTTACACTTCTTCAAGGATACTTCTTATTTACTTAGCAACATTCCGGAACTTCACAAAAGAATAGAGGCAAGTACGTACTTTTCAAGTCCACTATTCTTTCGCTCGTTCCTTCATCAACAAAAATCAAAGACTACTCCAACAACACGTATCTCGCTCCAACAACTACAACAACGGATTTTTTCCTGAAGATCGCTCTTCAAGGAATATTCAAGAAAAAAGAGGCAAGATGTAGGATCCAAATATCGCACAAGTATTTGTAAGTGTGCGAGATTCATAAAAGGCTGTGCGATAATGTCTCACGGAGGATAGGAAATAAAATAAAATAGGAAATAAAAGAAAATAGGAAATAAAAGGAAATATGAAATAAAAGGAAATATGAGTTGTCATCCACTAGTAGCATCCTATATAAAGAGAAAGGTAGGAGAGAGAAAAGTAACTTGTATTATTCTTATCTTCTTATTCTTCCCCAAAAACCAGAGAGTGAGAGAGAGCTCCAAATACTCATTAATGGAGTCTCAATGTAATTCATATGTAATTCAATGATCATAGTGAAACCTAACCCCATGGATGTAGATCAAATTGATCGAACCATGTAAATCTTGTGTCTTATTTTCTATTTTCATTATCTTTATCTTTATTTTCATATCAAATAAGTTTAGATCTAGAAATCATAGTCATGATAGTACAAGGGGTGTGTTGTAGGATTTCCTGCAACTACACGGACGTCCAACTTCGCCAGCCGAATTGACCGACCTAGAATCAATCCAATTGATGGACAAGGCGCGGATACACTCACTAGCGACCAGGCTATAACGCTGGCTAGTCGAATGATCCATAACATGCAGCCAACACCAAAAATCGTTGGCCCAAAATGGGTTGGCCACACGAATTTTAAAACCTAAATTAAATCAACGGCAACCGTTAATTGCCGCAAATAATCTCGACCACCCAACTTCTTAAGACGAATCGGCCGGTAAAACTCCTATTCTAGGCGTTCAACAAAATGTGGCCATGATCACCGGCCACCCCTCTTCCATAAGGAATAATCGGCCAAGTCGCAGCCTGCCCATATGGCTCATAAACGATCGCCCAAAGATGGCTGGCCACGCTTCTTATAAAAGTCTTAAATAAATTAGCAGCAACCAATAACTGCCGCAAATCATCTCAGCCATCCAATTTTGCTATCCAATTTAATCGGTCTGGATTTAATTTGGAACGACCAATAGGATGTCAGTATGGCTACCATCCATCCCTTTCCTACAGGTACCGATCGACCTACCTTTGGCGTGCATAAATAGATCCCATCAGCTTCCTGAAAGTGGCCGGTCATGCTCCTTTTATGACACTAGGTCTCGCGACCAACGAAGACAGGCTCAATACAACGATACTTCACATGCATCGATTATTTCGAGCTGCTTGCTTAAAAGCGATGCTTTACATGCATCGAATGCATACGATATCTTATGAGTATCGGTTTCACAAATAACTTAGTTATTTAACCTAGTGGCGTCACATGTTATTCTTTGTGGCAAGTCTCATGACTTGGCTCGTCACACATGACTACCCGCCACCTAGCTTATGCATGATTGGTCAGAATAATTAGGCATGACCCACTCAGCAACTTGCTACATATTATCTATAAAATACTCGAGACATCAAACATGTCACAAACTAGGGGATGTTCATCAGGGTATTAGTCTGGTGGTTTACAGCGTGCGGCGTGCAATATGCCAATTATGAGAAAATGTTAGGAAAGGCGGACATTTAGTGGCAGCAAAGAAGTAGTGGGTGTAAACTGGCCAGTCTTCCCCTCATAGTAGAGACGTGGTTTTCAACGACCCCACTTCTCCATCACTCAACTACTCCCACTTCCTATGAGATCAGGATGCATGCAACTATGACTACATAAATAGGTTTTTAACCTATTTCAAAAAACAACAGAGTTTTTGGTTATCAACACAAGTATCTAGAAAAAACACCAAGAACTGATAGCTTACATTCTGCAAGCCAGTTCTATATTTTGATACAAGTCATAAAATAGACACACCTTCGGAGTTAACCATTATGATCTCAACACCTTCTTCGCTTCCCTCCCTAAGATCAACCCTTCTTCTTCATTTTATGACCGAAGCAAGACTGGAACAGCCATTTCTTGGTTTAGGCCAGAATTGTTCAGATTGATCTCTCGAATCTAAAGTACTCTCGTGCAGTGCATTTGTTTAGGGTTTAGATTCGTTTCTCGACGACACACCCAAATTTATCATTTCCAGGGGAATCAGTTTTTACCCAAAAACAGGCGGCCGATGAAGAAAACACCGTTTTATTTTATTTTTGATTTTTCATACCTTTATCCATGCAATAACATAGCACTGAAAGTAATCATGAAATCCCATGATAAAACAAAGGTGGAATAGATCCATCAATCGAAGCATTAATTTGGTGTGATTAGGCCGGCGAACCGTGAGATTTAGCTGCGAATCGGCGCTACTGGCATGATAAAATTTAGGGTTTTGAAATAAAATGGGAAAAAAATCTAATACTACTTTAATCTATTGTAACTACGAATAATCTAATAAAGCTTTAATATTTGGGCTAATACTGCTCAGATCTATATAGATCTTTGAAGATCCAAGCAGATCTGAGCAATTTCGATCTTTGCCTGAAAAAAGTTCTTCGCCAGAAATTTTGGGTAGAGAGAGAAGAGAGAGAGAGAGGTCCGGGTCTACATTAGTTTTATCACCCCTTACACTAAGGCCATTATATGCTGATTTTGTTGAGAAATTACCATCTTTCGATGGTGTCCAGATTCTTCTGTCACTAGAAGTTTCTGTGGTTAAAGGGATTTTTCTATCAACTCTTTAAAATGTTGATCAAACACATCACTCAGTTTTTCTATATCCCAAGTTCTTGTATCCTTATTGATAAGATCTTTTACTTTCAGATTTTTATTAGGTATTGTATTAGCTTTAGGATTGGCATTCCCTATTCCAGGAATCCAATTATCACACCATGGGTTTATGAAGTTGCCTTCCCCGCCACTCAAGCAATAAATGGTTTTATCTTGGTCATGGTTTGATGAAGGCATTCCATACCCAGGATGATGTACCAGGACAATTAGAGTTGATTATTTCAGTATTCTCAAAATATTTTGCTTTTAGCACAGATGCTAGGAGTGAATCTGGATTTTCGACTAACCTCCATACACTCCTTGACAGCATAGCTAGATTATTAGTTTCACTTTTTTCTGAAACCTAATCCTCATTCTTCCTTTGATTTACAGAGATTTTCTAGCTACCAGATGCAGCTTTCTCTTTTTGATGTTGGTTCTTCTCCCACCAATATTTATTCAGGTGAGAGTCAATTTTATGACATGAACTTTTTGGGATAAGAAAAGTGGCCATTTGGTATAGCGATATTACCTGACCAACATGTTTCACTAGTGTTGTTCTCCCTTCCTGTGCTATGAATTGAGTTAGACACCCATTTACTCTTTTCTCCACGACGCTTAAGAGAGAAATATGGTTTTGAGTCTTTGATCTTAGAATTGTTAATGGTGCACCCCAGATATTTTTTTCCTATGCTCATATTAGAGATATTCAAGATTCTTGCAAGAATTTTTTTGTGTTTAGGTTGTACTTTCCTACTATACAGTACATCGGATTTTGTATAGTTAATTTCCTGACCACTTGCCTTACAATAAACTTGCAGGCAAGATTTGATAGCTATGAAATCTGGAATCGTGGCATAGGTGAAGAGGAGGCTGTCATCGGCAAAAAGAAGGTGACTAATAGTGGGTGTTGATTTGGCACATTTGATTCCTTTCACAAGGTTAGTATCTACCAAGTGATTCATATAAGTTGAAAAAGCTTCTGCACATATAATATAGAGGTATGGGGACATGGGATCCCCTTTCCTCAATCCTCTATCTGTCTTAAAGAATCCCATAGGACTCCCATTAAGAAGGATAGAGAATGAGACTGTACTCATGCAGTTCATTATGAGTTTAATCCAGTTGTTACGAAATCCCAACTTTTTCATGGCTTTCGCTAGGAAAGACCATTCCACTTTGTCGTAAGCCTTAGACATATCCAGTTTGATGGCTGCGTAGTCCTTTTTTCTTTTGTTGTTCTTGATTGTATGCATGAGCTCATGTGCTAAGATCACATTATCTGTTATCTGTCTTTTAAGGATAAAGGCACTTTGATTCGGAGAGATTACTCTATCCGTCAAAGGCTTCATTCGGTTTGCCAAAGTCTTGGAAATTACTTTGTACACATAGTTACATAACCCAATATGTCGAAGCTGCTCAATAGAGCCAGCCATTGCATGGTTTTTTTCTCAATAAAGCCAGCAGTTGCGCTCCTTACGTCTCTGATTCCAGTAGGATACTACACACTTGATTCCCTTAGCTGATCTCACCCACAACTAAGAGTTGATACGACATAAAGTCGAAGACTTTAATAAACAAATCTGTATCACACAAAAAAGTCTACGGTAATAGATAAGTATGTCTCCCACAGAAATACCTACGAGTTTTTGTTCGAGAAATATGTGTTGGTAAGCTTTCGCTTTAACCAAGTTCATCTTATATTCTTAACGAAAGTCAAAAGATGATCATGGGTCTTTTGATAAATCAAGGTGAACAGGAACCAATTGATAACCCGGACTTATATTCCCGAAGAACAGCCTAGAATTATCAATCACCTCACAATATTCTTAATCGACTAGCGAAAAAAGATATTGCGGAATCACAAACTATGAGACGAAAATGTTTGTGACTTCTTTTATATCTTGCCTATCAGAGAAATTAATCTCAAGACAATCTTACGATTGTACTCAAACACGATAGAAACAGCAAAATCAGGTCATGCAACTATAGAGAAAATAGTTGGGTCTGGCTTCACAATCCCAATGAAGTCTTCAAGTCGTTAACCTACAGGGTCTCGATAGAAACCTAAGGTTAAAGGAGAATCGACTCTAGCTAATACAACTAGTATCACACAGAAGGTGTGGGGATTAGGTTTCCCAGTTGCTAGAGTTCTCGTTTATATAGTCTTTCAAATCAGGGTTTGCAATCTAAGTTACCTTGGCAACAAAGTATTCAATATTCAATGTTAGATGAAAACCTGATTAGATTCAAGCTAATATCTTTCAATCGTTAGATCGAACTTAGCTTGTTACACACAAATGAAATGCACGTTTATTTAGGTTTGTGTAACCGACCCAAACATGTACACTTAGTTGGTTCAACAGTAGTTAACCAAATGGTTAGCCATATGAGCACTTTCATATCAACCATATTCATCTTAACCATAACTAGTTCAAATGACTCAGATGAACTAGTTTGAGAGTTGTTCAATTGCTTAGATCTCATAGAAGTATACAAGACACAATTGAAGAAAAAAAGATTTGATTCACTCGAATCAATCCATGAACTTTATAGCCACGGCTTGCAAGTATGCATTCCTTAATTTATATAAGTTTAAGTTCACGAATAATCGTTTTTAGAAACTAACCCACTTAAGTACGCATACTGGTACGAGGACTTAAGTACCCGGAATAAGTTTGTTTTCAGTTCACAAACTTCAGCAGAAATTCACGGGATGTGAACTTCCGACAGTGCGCGTACTGGTACGCGGACTTCAGTTCTGGTTTTCCTGAGCAGCAAAGTACGCCTACTTTGGTTCAAGGAATAAGGACTTACACACGTACGAGTTATCACACAATGTTTATATCCTTTCAAGTTTATATTCTAAACTCTCATTCCAATCATGCAAACATTCTTAGACGACGTTATATAGTTGTTGCCACAAGCTATTTTTCGTCAAAGCGATTTTCAAGTAATTGAAACTAATCATGATTTTCGTCACTAGTAAAGATAAACTTGGCCAAAGCGAAAGCTTACCAACATATATTTCGAGAAATAGATAAGCGAGATAAACTCGGCTTGAAATAGCAAATGTGTATAATCATAGTCTATATAGAAATACGACTTTTGTCTCAAGATAGGAGATAGAGTAGATAGACTTTTGAGTGATAGATAAGTTCAAGTCTCCACACACCTTTTAGTCGATGAAGTTCCACCAGTTCCTTGAGTGGTTCTTCGTCTTTGTATGATGATCGCCATGGAGTCTAGAGCTCAACTGCACTTTCTATCCTAGTCCGAGACTTAGCTATGAGTATACTAGAAATCAAGACTTATAGTTTTGGCAACTAAACTTGACAACAGTCTTGAATAGCAACACTTGCGAGTTCGACCGAGCAGTGCTCTAACAATCTCCCTCGTTGTCAATTTTAGTGACAAAACTATCAATACATATGGAATACAAAATAAATAAATAAACTTTTGCAGCTTCTCTTCCACATGCATGATCTCCTTGGTTCTTCAACATTACTCAAAATCTTCGTCACTTCCAAGTACTCCAATGATTCCAAAGGTTGTAAGTTTAGCATCATCGTTGTTGAAAATCTGTAGCTATAACAATGAGAAAACAAGAGTTATAAATCATTGTTATACAGTGTCATAGTATTATTACGCAGTATCAAAGTTCAATTGTATCACAACTTCGACAACAATACTATGGTGATAGGTATCACTCCCCCTTAGTCAATATTCCATCTCACATGGAAACCACTCCCCCTTACATAATGATCCGAAAACCATATGTATTTGTTGTGTGAACTACACATTAATTCTCCCCCTTTTTCTCAATAAAATTGGCAAAGGTACGAAAACTAGTGGGATCCTAATGAAATTTCCATATCGACATTTCATGACCAAAAGAAAACACATATCAACTTTTTAGTTGCCATCATATAGCCGAAGCTAAATGCATTCATCAAGGAGTTTATAAAGATACAAGATAACCCCTATAATATTCTAAAGACGCACTTCCCACAAATATTTGTCAATTAAGCACAAGTTCAATTAAGAACTCTCCCCCATAAAATGTCATTCCCGAAAGAACAACAAGATTGACCTTACTTTCACAAGAAAAGAATGATTTCTTTGGACATAACAAATCACATACGAATATGAATTTGAATCCAAAATACTCAATTAAATTAACCATAAGAAAACCCATGATTAATTTAATCGAAAAAGCACAACATAAGAGAACTTATGGAGCCGCACAGTATATACATAAAAATATGGATCAGGGAAGATCAATACTGCGGAATATACAAGGATTCATTCTATTTTCCATCATTATTTGCACAATGACATACAATAGACATAATCCTCGTAAACAAAAGTTCATCCTATCTTCCATCAATATTTGCATAATGACATACAATAGGCTTAACTTTTGTAATGTCAAAAGTTCATTCATTCTTTTATCAATACTTGCATATCGACATGTGAAAGACTTAACTTTTGACAAAGTATGGGACAATCATAGTTCACGAACGGAAACACACATATCCCATAACACATTGCAATATATAAAACCATAAATATTAATACTGCAAAATCATCTTCCAAACAATTTTAGAATTTAAAAAAATAAACCTAAAAACAATAAAGATGAAAACCTTGGACATGGCTATGTGTAATCACAATAATGGCTATTCCAAACTCTAGTTATTCTTCTTAAAAAACACAAGAAATAAAATTCTCATCAGAAGATTTACTAGATGTTGATACCTTTGAAGAATTCTTTATCGTCCCTGAACTCCTTGTCGTCAACATCCATTGGGACATAAGGTTCATGAAGATAGGAGTTAATATCAATAAACCTTCTTGAATGATGCCGAACCAGGGCCTTCTGAATCTCATGTTTCTTAAGCACAAAATCCTTTATCTGTTGAATCTCCTTTCGTGTCTCCTTCAACTCTTCAAGAACATGAGAAAACTTATGAGAATTTGAAGGAACAACTCTTGGGTTCCTCACATTCCATCTTTTTCTTTTCAAGGTCGGAGGTATCGGAGATTTTTCTTTTTCCTTCATGATTGATGGCTTAGCAATCATATTAACATCTTTTCCATCAGAAGACATGATGCTTGGAGTATCCATGAGTGTACGGGTTTGTGAGAGGAAATCACAATTTAACTCAACAAGCAGTCTTAAAGTTTTAGGGAAGGAAAAAGATATGTAGGGTTACGAAACCTTTATACACACAGGTTCGTGAACATACAACTCTCAACCCTATAAAAGGAAAAATTGTCTATTTTAACCCTCTTTTTATTGACTAAACAGGGAAGTTCTTTCCAAAATCAATTAGATGCGAAAAGAGACGTGAATTCCAGACTTTGTTTAAACAAAAGAAAAATATCAAAACAACTAAAGAATTTTATTTTCTTAAAACCTGAGGTGTGTCTTGATGGTGGTTTTTAGTTCAAGGCTAAAATTGTAAAACCAGTATTTAATGCGATGTCACCCTGCAAGGGGTAAAGCCATTTGAAAAGTGACGAGTGCAAAAAACTTCCTCGCTCATTGAGCAATTCAATGCATATGAAATTCACTCAGAATGGCCAATCCCAAATACTTTGTGATTTCTATTTTATACCAGCATTATTAATTAATGCATGATTTACCTAGTATTTTCCGTGCTATGTTCTCAGCCGAACTCTCATCATTGACATGACATGACGATTAAGTGTTCATTATCAGCAGAATAGCATGAATCTCTCGAAGTGCCAATATTGAGATTTACATGAAAATACCCACACAGGCTACACCACTCTCTGACAAAGAGAATCTTGTATCGACGCGCTTTTAATAAAGGCGACTCGATTGAACATGTATAATTTCCTTAAGGAAAATCTAGACTGTCCATATCAGTCTCAGAAACGATCACGGCCACACAATTTGGCCGCGCAATTCAACAAGCCTGGCCAAGCCCTGGCGGAAATAGGCAACCATCATGATGACCATCGGCGGGCCCACCAACGCCCCAACTGATCGGACCTTGCTTAAACGCATCCCAGCGTTGTCAAACGCCAACCCTAAGTAGGGTGGTCAGGCTGTGGAAAGAAGCTCGAACGAGCATAGACTGTCCAAAACAGTCTTAAAAGCGTCACATCCGTCCAACTTTGCCAACCTTGTTGGATGGCTTGGATTACTCCACGAGTGATTAGGGAAGTGCTAGCACGCACACCGGCGGCCCAGCTTTCCCCCACTCGATCGTTCTGTCCACGACAAGACCATAAGGAAATAAATCGTTTGCCCAAACTATGGCAGGCGCGATGCTTCTAAACCCTAATTTGGGTCACGAAAGTACATTAGTGTCTTAAATAGATCACGACCATCCAACTTAGCCAACCTGTTTGGATGACTTAGATCGCGTTTTGGACAATCAAGGGAAGTGCACACGAGTTCACCACCGGCCCAACTCTATTCGTGTTCGATCGACTTACCTGTGGGAGGTTAATGAAGCATCGAATTTCTCGATCGAACTGGAGTAGCCGCGGCTGTCCAAAACCCTAATTTGCGCTTTGCAGCAATATATTTCTGTCGCAAATTGATCGTGACCACTCATCTTCGCCGGCCGAATCGAGTGGCCTAGATCTGATTTTTATGGACCAAGAGATGTAGGCATGCACGCTGGCGACTTGTCTCCACGCATGCCCAATCGGTCTGTTCGAATTAGCACCCAGTGTTTGGATTCGACTAGCCAAAGAAGGGACGTCCGCACGTCCCTAAACCTTAAAATTATATCAACGACGACAAACATCTTCCGCAAACCATCTCGTCCGTCCAACTTCGCCAGCTTGGTCGGACAGTTTGGATTAGATATTAGGCTATCAATGAGGTACCTTAATGATCACCGGCCGCCACTCTGTCACGGGGAACGATCGACCAAATGATGGCTCGCCCATGCGGCCTTCAAACAATCACCCGAAGGTGGTCGGACATGCTGCTATTTTAAGACGCTCAATCCGCGACTTATTCAATCAAGCTTTAAAACACCGATGCTTCATGCATACCGATTGTCTTGAGCTGCTTGCTTAAAAGCATACATCGAACACATGCGATATTTTACGAATATCGACTCCATAAACAACTTAGTTGTTTCACCTAATAGCACTGTATGTTATTCTTTGCGGCAAGTCCGACGACTTGACCCACTTACTCGAGACATCACACATGTCGCAAACTAGGGGATAATTAACAGGGTATTGGTACGGCGGTTTACAGCGTGCGGCGTGCAACGTGCCCATCAGGAGAACGTGTCAGGAAGAGATGAACGGTTATTAGCAATGAGAGAAGTGGGTGAAGGAGTGACCACGTGATGATCACCATCTCCTACACAACCCCACTACTCCATCACTTAACCTTCTCCACTTCCTACGAGATCAAGGTTCCGCTCAAATGACTTGTATTAATAGGTTTTCAACCTATTTCGACAACAAGAGAAAGTGTTATCAACACAAGTAACCAGAAAACACCAAGAACTGATAGCTTACATTCTTCAAGCCAGTTCAACATTCTGATACAAGTCATAAACAACCACACCTTCATAATTCAACATTTTGATCTCAAACACCTTATTCGCTTCCCTCCCTAAGATCAACCCTTCTCCTTCACTTTGTGACCGAATTGAATCTGGAATGGTCATTTCTAGGTTTAGGCCAGAGTCTTACAGATTGATATCTCGAATCTAAAATTACTCCCGTGCAGTGCATTGTTTAGGGTTTGAATTCGTTTCTCATCAACACACCCAAATTTACCAAAAACAGCAGAACCAATTTTTACCCTCAAACAATTGGCGACCAAAGTGGGAGATTGATCTATCGGTTGCAAAATCAATATTTCAATATTCATTCCAGTTTTCTCAATTTCAAAAGGGTGGATCTTAGATCCAATTCAATCGTTAAATTCAATTTAGGTTCAACAACCAATTTCAATTCCGGTGTTCCATTCGCTAAGAAGCTTCAAGAAATGCAATTGGAAATGCCTTGGATAGCTGAGCACCAGTAAATCTCCCAGATAAAAGGACCAGAGAGCCGTGTGGAGACACAAGAAGACGTGACTACTGCTTAGAAGAACGCAACGGCTTCTCTGGAGATCCGGATGAAGCAACCGCCTTTTCTGAAAACACCACAAGTGTTGTATGGAGCAAGCCAGAAATGACTCAAAGGGTCCACACCCAGAAAGACAAAGTGAAGATTCGCGTAGCTGTTGTTCCAGCATGGAGATATAGTCGACAATAAATCTCAACACCATTGGAGTCCTAAGGAGACACCTGCAGAGATCACAAAAGAAAAGGTCTATCTCTATTCCACCACTACTACCAATTTAAAGTCAGGAATATCCGCTACCACTTCATCAACAAAACGTGTAGATCCAGAACATGGCGTAATTCCGAGAATTCGTACATCTACAACAACAAAGGAGGCTTGACCCATCTTCAAATCATCATAAATGGTTCGCCTATTATGTCAACCCGGACAACAGCGAGACACTCCCTTAGATGTGACACCTCCGATCACCAGAGCCAGAGCCGCTGCCACCACTAATATTTCTCTGAGCATAACGCCCCGGTCGTTACCAGAGTTACTGCCACTTCCCCATCAGGACGAGAGACCGGAGGAGCCAGAAGAGGCCAACCCCTATCACCATTGTTGATTTAATGGAAAGACGAGAAGTTCTCGCTAAGGATCATACGGACATGGCTACAACTCAGAAAGAGGTACTCACTTTCCTCAAGACGCTAATGGAGCGACTACCACAAGAGCCGTGTCAGCCCATAGGATCAATGAGGAGTACTTTCAACACTTTTGGCGCAAGCACTTCAACAGGGCGTGCATTCATAGATGAAGAGATTCGTGTTGCTCCTGAGCGCTCAAGGGAAAGGAATCAGTCGTCCAATTTAATCACGCGTGAGGATCTAGAACGACTTCTCCAGCATCGAGGCAAGGAAAATACGGTAGACCTGCACCAGCATCAGCCTCCTTATCTTCCTGATGCACAAAGAGTTCCTCTTCCGAGAAGATACTCTTCTCCCCAATTTTACCTTTATGATGGAACTGGTAATGCTCGAGAACACATCTCTCGTTTTCTGGAGTCACTAGGAGAGCACGAATATAATCATGTCCTCCGCCTGAAAGAGTTATCAAAGTCACTTACCGGGAGAGCGTACACCTGGTACAACGACATTGCACCAAACAACGTATCCAACTTGTGTGAGATGGTAACCACTTTCTACAAAAAGTGTTTCTTCGTATCCG
Source organism: Papaver somniferum (assembly GCF_003573695.1). Classification (NCBI taxonomy): domain Eukaryota; kingdom Viridiplantae; phylum Streptophyta; class Magnoliopsida; order Ranunculales; family Papaveraceae; genus Papaver; species Papaver somniferum. The sequence continues at coordinate 155,821,003 of NC_039366.1, read as the reverse complement.
AGCAAATCACCTTTTCATATTTGGGGAGGATGTTCCAACGGACCAATGAGCATCCAAATGATTATGTCAAGGGGTTCAAAATCCGGGCATTGGATTGTCACGATCCAAATATGATTGAACAACGATTGGTGGAATTATGCATTAATAGGACGGTACCCATTTATCGTGTTATGCTGGAGAATCTGCAATTTCAGACATCCTTTGAACTTCGTGAAGTTGTTAAACGCTCGGCTACAACAGCACCTGCCCTGCTAGAAAGAACCAGGCCTGCCAGGAATGAAGAGCCTCATGATATTCGTGGAAGCATACATCTCACCAATAGTCAATACAACCTTCAGCCTTCTGTAAGCGGCTTTACTGAAGCAGCAAGAGAAAAACCACCAAGCTACAACATCCTGCGCGTCCAAAACCATCAACTCCAACCTCAGTACCACATGCACGACTATCACAGTGATAAAACAACGTCCGAGATATACCATATCTGGCTTGACGGCAACAAAATCGGTGAGAGACGCTTTCAGAATTTCGTCTCCCGTAGAAGAAGTAGTTGCATTACCGAAGGAGGTCGCACCCGGGGCTTAAGAGGTACATACGAACTCTCCATGTCAAGAGCTTATTCATACTTTCACAACATGTTAGTTAAGTCATTCGCATGAGGGAACTTCCCTACTTCTCAAAGTCACGATCCAAGGATGATAAAGACAAAGGAGTGTAGCTGGGGACTACTCAACACTATCCATCTCAAAGATGCTGAATTTAGAGAGACGCAAGCACACTATCATTATGATTCCAGGATGTCCAAAGATGAGGACATACTCAAGAGAGCAGACGTATTGTCAAAAACCAGCGATATGCCTGGACGTCTATAAAAGGCAACGTAGACGCAAAGACGGCCTCATGATCAGCAACTCGTATGATCCTCATCAACATTGGGTTCAACTCCAACTCTCTCCCAAATTATTTCTTCATAGACTAGGGTTGTCAATGGATAACCGTATATTCGATATCCGTCCGAGTCCGTCTGAATCATTGGGATATTATCAGAAATTTCGGATAACGGATATCGGATACGGATACCTTATCGGATATTCTTACTTTAACGAAACGGATACGGAAAAGGCATTATCCTATAGGATAATATCTGATATCCGTTAAAGAATGCATATGCAAAAAAAATTATATTTTTTTTTGAGTAATATATTTAGTTGTTAGCTTGGTAGTATGTGAAGAGTGGTAGAAATAAAATATTATGGAAGAACAAAAACACAACTAGTTTTATTAGTCGTGAGAAAAGCAGAGAATTTTTCAATATTGATGGAGAAGATTTGAGTTTTGTTTAAATCTAATTTAATATAATAATTTCAAAGTCAAATTTGTGCATTTGATCAAGGTACTTGGTTTTGTTTAGTCGAATTTCCTTAGGGTTCCTTTGATTTTTTTTTGTAATTTATGAAATTAGAGAAAGACTAAAAAAGAACTTAAATTATTTTTATTATAATGAATTACTATCAGATATTACCGGATAACCGAATTGTTATCGGAACGGATAACGGAAATATTTTTGAATATCCGTCAGATATTATTGGATATCCGGTAATCTTATCGGTAACGGATATGGTAGAGGACATATCCGTTTCGATAGATACCATTGACAGCCCTATCAGAGACCCAGCGTAACAGCATCTATCAAGTTGAAAGTTCAATAGATACTCGTGGGTAGGGGACTGTCTCCCTCTTCTCCATTCCATGAGGAAACATCAAGGAAGCTATCGGTTCCTTCTCCCTATGATAACGATCTCTACCAATGAAGACTGTCAAGTTCGTGCAAGTAGCTACCATGCCTCTCCCTGCCAGTCTCTTCTGATCATAGCTGCTGCCAAGAATCGTTGTTGCTCGCTAGAGCTTCACCATAGAAACAACCACTACGGACAGAGGTAATCCGAACTTCTGCATATTTTGCTTTCCCATGAAGAAGTAATAGAGTCACCAGTACGGAGGCGAGATGGTGATATCTTTATTATGGTAAACCCACCGACCATATAAGATAGAGCCATGTAACTCACGCTTGGGGACTGAGACTCAGCATGAAATTCCTTCACCGCCAGTGAAGGACTTCTTCAACACAAGAGAGACGGTCAATCAAGAACCATGTAATTTGCAAGGGAAAATCAAACTGAAGGAGAAGCCGCTTCAACGCTCTCTTTAGAAGAAGCCGCTTCAACGTTCTCTCCAGAAGCCGCTTCAATGCACGCTCTCTCCTGAAGCCGCTTCAACGCTCTTTCTCCCGAAGCCGCATCAGCATTCTTTCCCGAAGCCACTTCAGCGCTCTCTTCAGAGGTCGAAGCCGCTTCAACACCTTACCAGCAAATGCAATGGAAGTACGTCTTTCAAGAGAAAATAAGCTCGGGATAATTACATCCGGGGACTGCCAGCACAAGATGCCTTCACGTCCCTCAACCGATTTATTTCTAATATCAGCAATCATCAAAGCTTTATGAGCCGCAGAAAATTCTCAACATGAAGACGTACATGTGCATCAAAGAATCCAAAGTACAAATCGGAGATGTTTTCACGTGTCCAACCGCGCCATCGATTCTGAAGTATAACTTGGGACTGATCATCGCATCCCATTCCATATAACCATCCAAGATTCAGAAAACGGTTTAAAGGATGTTGCTTAAAACGAAGTCCTTGAAGACCTGATAGCGACACGTCGACAACGGAACGCCTCTCAGCTTTTCTACTTCACTTAACGGCTCCAGAGGATTGTGCCCATACAAGCATCCCAATCATATCATCATCTCAATCAGAAAGAGCAAGATGACTGAAAGAAATCATCAAATAGCCAGTACATGCTTCTTAGGGAAAGCGTCATTCGTACCCTGAAGTGCAGCTGCTTCAATGAAGAAACAACCTCTCAATCACCATCTCATTGTGCCTAGATCCCAGAAAGAAGTTTCGCCATCTGTAATTTTCATACTTTGGGAAATCCCTTCACAGAATCAGGAAGCAGCGAGCTAGTGCACGCGGTACTCCCAGATTGCAATTACTTCTTCAGACGTGTCCAATCGCATCACGCGCGCTATTAATTGGAGATAAATCCTCTGCACCTAACAAATACGACTCCTGGATCTCCTGTTCACGGAAGCAGAACACATGTGATATAACAAATGGAAGTTACAACATGAATGAGGGATTATTATTCGATCAAGCCCTGGTTCCGGCCGCATGAAACAAAGACTACTAAACACCAAAGAAGTGTCGTCAACGCCAGGGCCAATGGTGCCTTCACTAGAGTCCTCTCCAGGATCTGCTTTAACATCCTATCTGGAAGACGCTTCGACGCCCTTCTCGGAAGCTGCATCAACGTTCTCTTTGGGATCTGTTGTATGGGCAGTCGTAGGCACAACAAATTATAAATATATTTCCCACTGATTAACTGGTAATATAGCGGTAGTAAGAGATCGTTCCCACAGAGATCTGTGTAATTGATAGGTTATTTGATCAGCAAAATAAAGTAAATAACAAAGGGGGATTGGTTTTAAGATAATAGAAAGACAATAAAGAATAAAGAGATGAGTAAGGAATCCTTCGCCGTTACCAAGCGTTACAGGATTAGAATACTTATCTATCTTCCGTTAGAACCATTCATCACCAACCGTAGAATAGCAGGTACGCTTATCTATCCCAAAAAATCCTTGTATCACTGGATAACAGGTACGCTTGGTCACCGGATTCTATTCAACTGAGCCGCCTTGAGGTACGCTTACAAGGTGTAACTCAATCGAACGCTTTAAGGTTTGTGAATTTAGGTTTGATTCCAGAAGTTAAACTCAGTACGCTCGGTTCACTTACTAGTGTTGTTTCCACACACGATTGCTTTACAAAATCCCTTTGCAAGGTCTCATGTTTTCTACTTGTGTAGGAGATGCACGAGAATTACGGATCGTTCAACTCTCTACTAGCAATAGAATGATTAATAGACTAATCTGGTTGCGCACCCAAACCACTCTAAGAATCAATCATAAACCCTAGATATAATGAAAACAAACTATGATGATTTAAACCTCAAATAAACTTGTATTATTAATAAAGCTTCACGCTTAGAACATTGAATTCATCCTTAATCAACAAAGGATTAGCTACTCATATTACAAAGAAGATGAATAATGGTGGTTTCCTCCTAAAGGGGTAAACCCTAGGTTTTGATGTAGAACTTGTGATATGAGATTCGATATGATCCCGTGTTTTACATAACTTAATACCTTTTTATAGGTTTACATTGCTTGGTCTCCAAGTATTTAGTTCAGTTCAAGAACCCGACCCGAAATAACGAAATAATGAATCCAAACATGCCCTTAGGCTTTCCAAGGTATTGATACACGTTTTCCACTTGCTAAGTTCGCAAACCCAGTCCGCGAACTTCAAATTCCAGCAGAAATTTTCGGAATTAAAGTATGAAACCCGTCCGCGAACTTTGTTGTCTTCGGTATTCAATAAAAGCTTGTTTTGGCCACAACTTCTTCATCCGAACTCGGAATGACCTCATTCTTTTTGCATTCTTTTTATATTTCAATTCTATTCAAGATGATGATGAGAAATCTTTAATTTGAATGATTTAAGATCGGTCTTTGGCCCTTCTCTTGATTTTGAGCGTTTTGCTCCTTTTCGTCGCACTTCTTCCACTTCTCTTGGACTTGGGCGCTTGGATACTTGGGATTCTTCTCTTTCTAGCTCTTTTCAGCACTTTGTAGCTCCTTTTTGGATGATTCACCTATTAGAGGAAAATAAGAAAAAAATCAATGTAATAATACGAATACATGCAAAAATAATAGCTTAAACAAGTATGGAATGAACACTAAAATCATATCAATTATGCACTTATCAGCTGCTTCAACATCTTTTTCAGAAATTGCTTCAACAGCCTTTTAAGGATATTCCTCATGATAGGGCTCGTCCACATTAGAGTCGAGGATTACGACATCGTCATGAATAGTTTGAGAACCCAACCAACCATATGCCTAATCTACCTGAGGCCAACCGACATCATGCTAGGGGAACGCTCACCTAGACGCCTCTTGAACGTGACATGTTCCGAATACAAGACGACCCATCTCTCCTGGGAACATCTAACTTTGTCTCTTAAGTTTTATCTTTATTTGTCACCATCTAGTACGTACCCCGCAATAGTGTAATTATTACATGCTAAGCAGGGGACTTAATGTTGATGGTGGTTTTTAGTTCAAGGATAAAATTATAAAACCAGTATTTAATGCGATGTCACCCTGCAAGGGGTAAAGCTATTTGAAAAGTGACGAGTGCAAAAAACCTCCTCGCTCATTGAGCAATTCATTGCATATGAAATTCACTCAGAATGGTGCGCGTAGTAGCAATCCCAAATATTCTGTGATTTCTATTTTAAACCAGCATTATTAAATAATGCATGATTACCTAGTATTTTCCGTGCTATGTTCTCAGCCGAACTCTCATCATTGACATGACATGACGATTAAGTGTTCATTCTCAGCAGAATAGCATGAATCTCCCGAATTGCCAGTATTGAGATTTGTATGAAAATACCCACACAAGCTACATCACTCTCTGACAAAGAGAATCTTGTATCGACGCGCTTTTAATAAAGGCGGCTCGATTGAACATGTATTATTTCCTTAAGGGAAATCTAGACTGTCCATATCAGTCTCAGAAACGATCACGGCCACACAATTTGGCCGCGCAATTCAACAAGCTTGGGCAAGCCCTGGCGGAAATAGGCAACCATCATGATGACCATCGGCGGGCCCACCAACGCCCCAACTGATCGGACCTTGCCTAAACGCATCCCAGCATTGTCAAACGCCAACCATAAGTAGGGTGGTCATGTTGTGGAAAAAAGCTCGAACGAGCATAGACTGTCCAAAACAGTCTTAAACGCGTCACATCCATCCAACTTTGCCAGCCTGGTTGGATGGCTTGGATTACTCCACGAGTGATTAAGGAAGTGCTAGCACGCACACCGACGGCCCAGCTTTCCCCCACTCGATGGTCTGTCCACGGCAAGATCATAAGGCAACAAATCGTTTGCCCAAACTATGGCAGGCGTGATGCTTCTAAACCCTAATTTGGGTCACGGAAGTACATTAATGTCTTAAATCGATCACGACTATCCAACTTAGCCAGCCTGTTTGGATGACTTAGATCGCTTTTTGGACGATCAGGAAAGTGCACACGAGTTCACCACCGGCCCAACTCTATTCGTGTTCGATCGACTTACCTGTGGGAGGTCAATGAAGCATCGAATTGCTCGATCGAACTGGAGTAGCCGCGGCTGTCCAAAACCCTAATTTGCGCTTTGCAGCAATATATTTCTGTCGCAAATTGATCGTGGCCACTCATCTTCGCCGGCCGAATCGAGTGGCGTATATCTGATTTTGATGGACCAAGAGATGTAGGCATGCACACTGGTGGCTTGTCTCCCCGCATGCCCAATCGGTCCGTTCGAATTAGCACCCAGTTCTTGGATTCGACTAGCCAAAGAAGGGACGTCCGCACGTCCTTAAACCTTAAAATTATATCAACGGCGGCAAACATCTGCCGCAAACCATCTCGTCCGACCAACTCGCCAGCTTGGTCGGACAATTTGGATTAGATATTAGGAGATCAATGAGATACCTTAATGATCACCGGCCGCCACTCTGTTACGGGGAACGACCGACCAAATGATGGCTCGCCCATGCGGCCTTCAAACGATCACCCGAAGGTGGTCGGACATGCTTCTATTTTAAGACGCTCAATCCGCGACTTATTCTATCAAGCTTTAAAACAACGATGCTTCATGCATATCGATTATCTTGAGCTGCTTGCTTAAAAGCATGCATCGAACACATGCGATATTTTATGAATATCGACTCCATAAACAACTTAGTTGTTTCACCTAATAGCACTGTATGTTATTCTTTGCGACAAGTACGACGACTTGACCCACTTACTCGAGACATCACACATGTCGCAAATTGGGGGATACTTACCGGGGTATTGATCTGGCGGTTTACAGCGTGCGGCGTGCAACGCGCCCATCACGAGAACGTGTCAGGAAAATATGAACGGTTAACAGCAATGAGAGAAGTGGGTGAAGGATTGACCACGTGATGATCACCATCTCCTACACAACCCCGCTACTCCATCACTTAACCTTCTCCACTTCCTACGAGATCAAGGTTGCGCTCAAATGACTTGTATAAATAGGTTTTCAACCTATTTCGACAACAAGAGCAAGTGTTATCAACACAAGTAACCAGAAAACACCAAGAACTGATAGCTTACATTCTGCAAGCCAGTTCCACATTCTGATACAAGTCATAAACAACAACACCTTCATAATTCAACATTTTGATCTCAAACACCTTCTTCGCTCCCCTCCCTAAGATCAACCCTTCCCCTTCACTTTGTGACCGAATAGAATCTGGAACGACCATTTCTTGGTTTAGGCCAGAGTCTTACAGATTGATCTCTCGAATCTAAAAGTACTCCCATGCAGTGCATTGTTTAGGGTTTGAATTCGTTTCTCATCAACACACCCAAATTTACCAAAAATAGTAGAACCAGTTTTTACCCTCAAACAGTGTGCAAGATCTTGTCTCTTTTTAATCAGGCACATGAGACAAGATGCACTTACCAACACAATTTAAGTTGTGTTGGGATGAACAATAATTTGTCCATCATATCCCTTTCGATCGGAATTCATAGAACCCTGTTTCTTATAGTTCTTAGACCACAATTTTCTTTCTAATGGTCTTTTTTTGTCCTTGGAAACTAACTTCTTAGACGAAGATAAACTCTTACATACCTCAGCGGTCTTTTGAGCAAGTTTGAGCTTGTTTGCTAATCAATTTGCTCTTCGCTGAAGTTTGTTGACATGCCTCAATTTGTGTTTATACTTGTAACACTTTGATAGTTTATGACCTTTGAGTGAACAATATGAGCACGTCAATCTTTCATATAATTCAGGTATCTGAGATGTGCAAGCTGCTAGACACATAGTGGAACCTGAAACATTACACAAAGAGTTTCCAATAGGAGGGTCAATTTTATCTTCCAGATTGGCTGAGTTTCCTTCTGAAAGAATATCAAGATTGATGTATGTATTGCTACAATTATCAAATTCAATATTTTCACAAAGAAGTGCAACACTTTATTTTTCGTCTTCATTAGAATCGTAATTGTCAGACATTTCATCAAGAGTTGCAGCAAGACCTTTGCTTCCGATCTGGACACTCATTTGCAAAATGACCAAAACCTTTACACTTAAAGCACTGAGGCATTTCCTCGTCATCAATTTCATCATTATCCCTATTTTTAGGAGGAACACGATTATGGGGTTTATCCGATGACCTGGATTTATCTCTGGAGAACCGTTTACTTCTCTTCAAAAGAAGATCCCTAAACTGTCTTGTGATCAACGAGACTGACTTGTCAAGATCTTCATCTGATGAATCAGTCTCAGAAAGATCATCTTCAGAGATGCAAACACTTTTACTTTTATCAAGTAATTTAGTGTTCTTTAGTGCTTTGAAAGCAACATCCTTACTAGACTTGGACGTATGCTCATGATCAAAGATTTTGAACTTCCCAACTAGAGTATTTCTGGATATCCTTGAGAGATTATTTCCTTCAACGATGACATGCTTCTTAGAATCGTATCGGGATGGCAGTGATCTAAGAATTTTCATGACAATGTCCTTTTTAGGAATAGTCTTACCCAATGCAAAACATACATTAACAATTTCAGAAACTTTGTGATTAAACTCATCAAATGATTCTTCATCTGTCATACGAAGGTTTTCCCAATCATAATTTAGGTTTTGAAGCCTAGCTTCTTTCTCACTGGTATTTCCTTCGAATACGGTTTCTAAGATATCCCAGGCTTCTTTAGACTTTGTGCACGTAGCCACATGGTGTTGAAGATCTGGGGTAATGGCATGTATTATAACATTTAAGCCATCAGAGTTTTGCTTTGCAGCAAGGATTTCTTCCGGACTATATCCACCAATATCCTTAGGTATAGATACATCGCCTTCTGTATTAACCGGAGGATCATAACCATTAATAACACGTACCCATGTTTGAAAATCATGATCTTGAAGAAAAGCACGCATAGAGATTTTCCACCATAAGTAGTTTGAACCATCGAAGACTGGTGGTACGTTTATGCAGATAGAATTCTTGTCCATAGAGTCAGATCGCTACAAACACAGACTTATAAGGTCTTTAAACGTGTTTTCCTGCTCTGATACCAATTGAAAAAGCGGGGGTCTAACAACCACACCCAATATTTCGCTTAGCAATCTGTATGGGAAAACTCCAGTATACTTTTAAGAGAATCAAGTAGATAATCAGACTCAATCTTAATAAAAGTATATCAAAGAGTTATATCTCACTTTCTCGATTCAATACTTACTCAAGCAAATAGAAATCTGCGAGTCTAATTGAATACAAGAGAAATCACTTGAACGGTACCAAAGACCAATGTTCAAGGATTAATCAATTTCAATCAATAACCAAAGGTTGGATTTCCCAATTGATCGATTCAATGCACAACCTATGATATTTCAATTATATAACAAAATATAATGCGGAAAAGAAATAACACAGACACTAGAAGTTTTGTTAACGAGGAAACCACAAATGCAGAAAAACCCCAGGACCTAGTCCAGATTGAACACACACTGTATTAAGCCGCTACAGACACTAGCCTACTACAAAATAACTTCGGTTTGGACTGTAGTTGAACCCAATCAATCTCACACTGATCCAAGGTACAGTTGCGCTCCTAACGTCTCTGATCCCAGCAGGATACTACGCACTTGATTTCCTTAACTGATGTCACCCACAACTAAGAGTTGCTACGACCCAAAGTCGGAGACTTTAATAAATAAATTTGTATCACGCAGAAAAGTCTACGGTAATAGATAAATATGTCTCCCACAAAAATACCTACGAGTTTTTGTTCCGTCTTTTGATAAATCAAGGTGAACATGAACCAATTGATAACCCGGACTTATATTCCGGAAGAACAGCCTAGAATTATCAATCACCTCACAATAATCTTAATCGACTAGCGAAAGAAGATATTACGGAATCACAAACGATTAGAAGAAGATGTTTGTGACTTATTTTATATATTTCCTATCAGAGAAATTAATCTCAAGCCAATCTTACGATTGTACTCAAATACGATAGAAACAGCAAGATCAAATCACGCAACTACAGAGAAAATAGTTGGGTTTGGCTTCACAATCCCAATGAAGTCTTCAAGTCGTTAACCTACAGGGTCTCGATAGAAACCTAAGGTTAAATGAGAATCGACTCTAACTAATACAACTAGTATCACACAGAAGGTGTGGGGATTAGGTTTCCCAGTTGCTAGAGTTCTCCTTTATATAGTCTTTCAAATCAGGGTTTTCAATCTAAGTTACCTTAGCTGAAAAAGTGGGGGTACAACAACCACACTCAATATTTCGCTTAGCAATCTGTATGGACAAACTCCATATACTTTCTAGAGAATCAACTAGACAGTCAGACTCAATCTTAATAAAAGTATATCAAAGAGTTATATCTCACTTTCTCGATTCAATACTTACTCAAGCAAATAGAAATCTGCGAGTCTAATTGAATACAAGAGAAATCACTTGAACGGTACCAAAGACCAATGTTCAAGGATTAATCAATTTCAATCAAAAACCAAAGGTTGGATTTCCCAATTGATCGATTCAACGCACAACCTGTGATATTTCAATTATATAACAAAATATAATGCGGAAAAGAAATAACACAGACACTAGAAGTTTTGTTAACGAGGAAACCGCAAATGCAGAAAAACCCCGGGACCTAGTCCAGATTGAACACACACTGTATTAAGCCGCTACAGACACTAGCCTACTACAAAATAACTTCGCTCTTGACTGTAGTTGAAACCAATCAATCTCACACTGATCCAAGGTACAGTTGCGCTCCTTACGTCTTTGATCCCAACAGGATACTACGCACTTGATTCCCTTAACTGATGTCACCCACAACTAAGAGTTGCTACGACCCAAAGTCGAAGACTTTAACAAACAAATCTGTATCACGCAGAAAAGTCCACGGTAATAGATAAATCTGTCTCCCACAAAAATACCTACGATTTTTTATTCCGTCTTTTGATAAATCAAGGTGAACATGAACCAATTGATAACGGACTTATATTCCCGAAGAATAGCCTAGAATTATCAATCACCTCACAATAATCTTAATCGACTAGCGAAAGAAGATATTGCGGAATCTCAAACGATGAGACGAAGATGTTTGTGACTTCTTTTATATATTTCCAATCAGAGAAATTAATCTCAAGCCAATCTTACGATTGTACTCAAATACGATAGAAACAGCAAGATCAAATCACGCAACTATAGAGAAAATAGTTGGGTCTGGCTTCACAATCCCAATGAAGTCTTCAAGTCGTTAACCTACAGGGTCTCGATAGAAACCTAAGGTTAAAGGAGAATCGACTCTAGCTAATACAACTAGTATCACACATAAGGTGTGGGGATTAGGTTTCCCAGTTGCTAGAGTTCTCATTTATATAGTCTTTCAAATCAGGGTTTGCAATCTACGTTACCTTGGTTGAAAAGTGGGGGTACAACAACCACACTCAATATTTTGCTTAACAATCTGTATGGACAAACTTCAATATACTTTCTAGAGAATCAACTAGACAGTCAGACTCAATCTAGATATAAAGTATATCAAAGATGAAAAAGCGGGGGTCTAACAACACCACCCAATATTTCGCTTAGCAATCTGTATGGACAAACTCGAATATACTTTTAAGAAAATCAATAAGACTCAATCAATTAAAAGTATATCAACGAGTTATATCTCTCTCTTGATTTGATTTCCTCAAACAGAAACTGTGAGTACTAATCAAATACAAGGAATAACTTGGATGGTACCAAAGACCAATATCCAAGGATCAAATAATATCAATCAACAACCAAAGGTCGGATTTCCAATTGATTGATTCAAACGCACAACATGTATTATTTCAATTATAAAGATAAAACAATATAATGCGGAAACAGAAATAACACAGACACCAGAAATTTTGTTAACGAGGAAACCGCAAATGTAGAAAAACCCCGGGACCTAGTCCAGATTGAACACACATTGTATTAAGCCGCTACAGACACTAGCTTACTCCAAGCTAACTTCGGACTGGACTGTAGTTTAACCCCAATTAGTCTCTCACTGATCCAAGGTACAATTGTACTCCCTACGTCTCTAATCCCAGCAGGATGCTGCGCACTTGATTCCCTTAGCTGATCTCACCCACAACTAAGAGTTGCTACGACCCAAAATCGCAGGCTTTGACAATATACAAATCTGTCTCACACAGACAAGTCTATCAAAGGATCAATCTGTCTCCCACAGAAAAACTCTAAAGTTTTGGTTCCGTATTTTGATAATAATCAAGGTGAACAGGAACCAATTGATAATCCGGTCTTATATTCCCGAAGAACAGCCTAGATTAATCAATCACCTCACAACAATCTTAATCGTATGGTAGCGAAACAAGATGTTGTGGAATCACAAACAATGAGACGAAAATGTTTGTGATTACTTTTTATATCTTGCCTATCAGAGATATCAACTCTCAAGCCAATCAATCTGATTGTACTCGTACGATAGAAGATGCAAGATCAGATCACACAACTACGATAAAAGTAGTATCGGTCTGGCTTCACAATTCCAATGAAGTCTTTAAGTCGTTAACCTGGTTTTAGAAGAAGAAAACCAAAGGTTAAAGGAGAACCGACTCTAGTACGCAAACTAGTATCACATGTAAGGTGTGGGGATTAGTTTTGCACAATACTAGATGTATCCTTTATATAGTCTTTCAAATCGGGTTTTGCCTTGGTAACAAAGCAATCAATATTCACCGTCAGATGAAAACCTGATTTAGATTCAAGCTAATATTTCTCAACCGTTAGATCGAAAACTTAGCTTGTTATACACAAATGAACACACGCTTCTAGGTTTGTTAACCGTACCCAAACGTGTGCATTGTTGGTTCAACAATGGTTAACCAAAAGGTTAGCCATATGAGCATTTCATATCAACCATGTTCTTCTTCACCATAACTAGTTCAAATGACTCAAATGAACTAGTTAGAGAGTTGTTCAATTGCAAGGAAATCTTATGTAACTACACAAGGCACAATTGAAGCAAAGATGATTTGATTCACTCGAATCGGTTCATGAACTTTTATAGCCACGGTTTGCAAACTGCATTCCTTAGTCTTTTTAAGTTTAAGTTCAGAAATCATCTTTAGATATATAACCTTCTCAAGTTCGCAGACTAGGTTCGCGGACTTAAGACACCGGACAGAGTTTACAAACTCCAGCAGAAATTCTCGGGTATGAAAACTTCGCCGGTTCGCGGACTGGGTTCGCGTACTGAGTTCGCGGACTTAGCTCACGCAAGTAGTTTGTCAACTCCAATAGAAATTCTCGGGTTTGAGAACTTCGGCAGTTCGCGGACTGAGTTCGCGGACTTGGCACTTTCCATTCTTCCGGTTCTCTTGATCAACAAAGTTCGAAAACTTTGGTTCAAGGAATAGGACTTATACATAAATGTGTTTCCACAACAATGCTTATGTCTATCATTGGTTATGTAATCTAAACTCTCATTTCAATCATTAAAACATTCTTAGAGGACGTTATATAGTTGTTACACCATTTCTGGTCAAAGCAATTTTCAAAGTGATTGAAACATATCATGACTTTCGTCACTAGGTAAAGATAAACTTGGTCGAAGCGAAAATCTTACCAACACATATTTCAAGATATAGATAGGCGAGGTATACTCGGATCGAAATACCAAATGTGTATAATCTAAGTCTATATATATAGCATACGACTTTTGTCTCAAGAAGTAGGAAATATAGTAGATAGACTTTTGAGTGACAATAAGTTCAAGTATTCACATACCTTTTTGTCGAGAAGTTCCACCGATTCCTTGAGTAGTTCTTCTTCTTGTATGATGAATCGCCATGAAGTCCTTGAGCTCAACTACACTTTCTGTCCTAGTCCGAGACTTAGCTATAATAGGCTAGAAATCAAGACTTATAGTTTTGATCACTAATATTGACAAACATGCTTGAGATAGCAACGCATGCGAGTTCGACCGTGCAATTATCTAACAATATCCCCCTTTGTCAATTTTAGTGACAAAACTATCAATACATATGGAATACAAAAAAGATAAAGAAACTTAAGTAGCTCCTATTCCAAATGTCTAATCTTCAACATTCCTCGAAAGCTTTGTCATTTCCAAGTACTCCAATGATCCCAAAGGTTGTAAGTTTAGCATCACCGTTGTTGAAGATCCGTATCTATAACAATGAGAAGCATCGGTCTCTATCATTGTTATACAGTGTCATAGTATTATTACACAGCGTCAAAGTTCAATTGTATCACAACTTCAACAATAATACTACGGTGATATGTATCACTCCCCCTTAGTCAATACTCCATCTCACATGGAAACCACTCCGCCTTACATAGTGACCCGAAGACCATATGTATTTGTAGAGTGAACTACATATTAATTCTCCCCCTTTTTGTTAATAAAATTGGCAAAGGTACAAGAACGGGATCATAATGAAATTTCCGTAAGAAACATTTCATGACTAAAAAGAAAGAACACACATCATCTTATTTAGATGCAATCATATAGCCGAAGCTAATAGCATTCATCAAGGAGTTTAAAGATACAAGATAACCCCTCTAAAATTCCACAGCCGCACACCCCTCAAGATATGACCACTAAGCACAAGTTCAAAAGAACTCTCCCCCATTTGATGTCATTCCCGAAAGAACAACAAGAGCGACCTTAATTTCGAAAGAAAAGAAGGATTTTATTAGACACCAAAAACCATAAGAATGATTTTTTATATCCAAAAACTCAATCAAATTAATCACAAGTAAAACCCGTGACTAATTTAATCGGTATATGATAGACGCATTTATGTGTCTAATTTGTCCTCAGTGTCTCTATTGTTAGTGCTTGATTTTTTACTTATTATGGTGTTTTTATGTTTGTATAGGTTTTCTTGGAGAAATACACCTGTGTGGAAAAATTTGCTCGAATAGTGATGCTTGCACCTCTCTGAGAAAATTAATAAAGGAACCTGCACTTTGGATAGGGGCACCACCTTCTTCTTCATTTTCAAACAGAATATTGGCGAGAAATTTGGGTTTCAACAGTAAAGGATTTACAATTTTTAAGAAAAGAATATCTTCTTCCTTATAAACAGGAAATCTATGAGTATTAATTACCGGAGTTTTTGAAAAAAGAAGTTATCTTCTATTAAACATGAAAGATATCTTAGAGGATTTTCTCTTGGATTTGATTCTGCGAATTAAAGAAGATTTGGGTATAATAAAGAAATTTAGAGAATATAAAGAAGAAGAAAAATTCTTGAAGATATTTTTAATTAAAAAGAAGAATATTTTGGAGTTATGGAAGAATATATTTGATTAATGGGTTTGTGTGTATAAATAGAGAGCAAGAGAGCACAACCAAAGGAGGGCGGGTGAGCCGGTAGCCTGTTTCACAATTTTCTTTTATTTCTTGTATTTAGTTTTCTTTGTAATAATGAGGAGCTAAACCCAATCCTTGGGGCAATGAGGAAGCTATTTACGCATGAATAATTTGGTAACTATTATATTTTCTCTAATATTTAATTATAATTCGCTCAATCACTGCTTTTGCAGAGTTTTTAATTGTTTGCATAATTTTCTTCATTAGTTGTGATTCAATTAAATAGGTTATGCTTTAATTAGATAATCTATGCTTAGGGGATACAATTAATTTTTGAGAATTTGCCTCATTATTTGTGAGTTAAGAAAATAAGGGACTTAAAGATAATTAGAGTTTTGGGTTATTTACCATCATTCATTCATGTGTAATAGTGGAATCAGTGTCTTGGTTATTTTATCATATCTTGAAATCAAATTTTGAGTTAAGTTTTCTTTAATTTTTAAGTCTAAATTCTTTTGCTTTCACAAGTCTCAACGAACCTTTTTACTACAACATTATTGAGTCACATCAATTTTTTCTGCCGCCGACGCGGACTTGTCTTTAGGCTAGAGTTTTTAGATTTTTTAGGTTTTATTTGTTTTTATTTTATTTGTTCTTCTTTACGTTTTTGGGTTTTTGCTTTTCCTTACAGATTTTGGAATTTGGAGTGAAAGAAAATTTTGCCAAAGCTTTGGTGAATACTTAAAGACTTGAAGTAAAAGACAAAGCGAAAGGAGCGAAAGAAGAATTTTTTTTTGTTTTTATTAAAAAAGAGGAAAAAAAGAGACATTTTATTTATTTATTTTTTATTTTGTTTTTTTTAGACTTTCCTTTTCTTTTGGACTTTGGACTTGGACATTTGGACATTCTTTTATTTTTAAACCCTACGGAAGGGTAATATTAAATATTAAATTGTTTGCAGAGAAGGACGCTGATTACGATATCACCTCGGCACCTCGGGTTCGTACACGACATTGGAGTTGTGGCCCGAGTCGACTTCAGCGGTTCATCCCCCGTCTGGAACGGGAGGTAAGTTTGTCGAATCACTCACGAATCCCCTGTCAGCGAGTTACTGTATTCCTTCGTTTGCATATATGTTGAGGACTTGAAAATGGCTGCTTTAATTTCCTAGCAAAGGGCAAGGACTGGCCATACAAGATAAGGGTTCGGATTTCATCACCGTTCTCTTCTTGCCCGCCTTAGGAAAACAAAACAAAACGTGAACCTAAACCTAAAATTTGGAATAGAACGAGACCTACAGGGTAACGAGATTAATAGGAAAGTCATTCGAAAAATATTGGTTACTCTTTTGAGCATACTTCGAAGTTCATGATGGTTTCTATGAGTTGAATGCGTGACTGCGCCGCCTTGGAATGCGGTGAGGCCTTGGGTATCAAAGCTCTACGTAGCTTCCCTCACCTATATTCAACTTACTTTGACTCGGATTTATTCCAGAGGGGTTTGCTCAAACTGTAACGAATTCCCTTTCGAAGGATTAGAAGTTGGTCTAGAAACAATCTAAGTGGAGTCATCATGCTTTTTGTTTTCTAGATAAAATAGGCTTGTTGTGGTCGAGTCATCCTTCTTTGTGTTTGTTTAGAATTCCCTTGCAGTTAGGATGTCGAACTGGTATTATAATAGCCAATACAATGAGTATCCGACTGAGTAGCTTGGACATTATCCTTTTTATGACCATAGTGTGAATAGTGATTGGGAACGCGAAATTTTTGAAGGTTATGGTCCATACCATTGTGAGCCCAATTACTATCCACATACCCACAGGTCATACGAGAAAAACAATCCTTCTATTTCTCTAGAAGAGTCTCTCAGGAGTTTCAACGAGTCAACACGGAAGTTATTTATGAAAGAGACTTATAATATTCTTCTCCCAGAAGAGTCCGTAGAGTGGTCAACTAAGTTATCTCTAGAAGATACCCTCAAGAAATTTACTGAGAGTACAAACAGGATTGTGGAAAAACTTGCTCAGGATAGTCTTAAATTCCAGTATAGTTTTCCCAATACCACCCTTGAAAATAAGGATAGTTTTTATTCACATAATCGAGATGACGAGGTCATAATTGTTAACACTACCTGTTTTGATGAGGTTCGATCTTTTTCATGTTATTATAAAGATGATTATGATGAGGATAGTATTGATGAAGAACATGAAATATGTAGGCATAGTGATCAGGAATTTGTTACTCCGATTGAGCTTTATAATGATAGTGTTGTTTCTAGTACAAATCCAAATAATTTTAATAATTACTCACCTATTCAAAAGGATGAGGATTTGACTAGAGATACCACCTTTTTAGACGATGTAGTTCATGATACTTTAGCCTGCAGTATGTTGGATAATCCATTATTTGATGTGCCTATCAGTGAACCGGAGGAAGTAACCATGACTAACACCTTAGTTAATGAGCCTTTACTAGAAACTTTCACTGATAATCCTTTATATGATTGTGATGATGGTTTAGAGTAAAGAGTTTACTCTGAGAATAATGTTTTCGAGTCTAGCGATTTAGAAACACTAATCTTAGAAGACCACAAACTCGTAGATATGAGTGAGGATGAACCAGACTTAGAAGAATCAATTGACCATTTCCAGGAATCTGATGACCTAGAAATTAGGGAGACTGTGACTAGTCTATCTAGAGACACAGAAAACTCTAAGTTTGGGGGTGATTATCACTTTCCCGGTGCCTTACCTTTAACTCTTAAGTTCCCTCATGTAGGACTTGACATTTGTGCCTCAACCATTTTACAAAATTATCTCCATACACTCTTTCCTGAACCTAGTTGTGTCCATAAGAGAGCTCAGTTGTTAGAAACCCATCCTCTGGTTGATGTGGTTAACCCAGGCTATGATACCAAGATTGACTTTGTTTTCCCACCAAACTTTTCTTCCAATTGTGGGAACTTACGATTTTTAGATGTGTCGGTTATTAAGTTTCGAGACTAAACCTAATTACTTTAGGATATTAGGGTCGACACATTTTCTTAAGGAAGACCACCTCTTTCATTGTGGTCAGCTGGGTGAGTCAAATCTGATTGACTTAGAGGATCCCCAGTTATTCAGGCTTTTGTTATGCGCTTCTAAGTTCCTACTTGAGTATTTCCAGACTCTTCAGCCTGATCTTCAGAATTGCTTTGAGGAAATCCAACCGATGAAAGCTTTTTATTTAGACCCTTTTATAGAGCCTGAACCTGAACCACAACTAGATGTAGTTGTCTTACGCGAGGGTATGTTCGGTATCTTCTTGGTCTGTTGCACTTTCCTCTTATTGTGGGTAATACTTTTTGATCCAGATGACCCACAATTATTCCGGCTACTGCTATATGATTCTACGAGGTGACTAATTCTTCCAATGTCTGGCTGAAGACTTTAAACTTAGCACTTCTTGGGAGGTAACCCATGCTCATGCAACACGGTAATATCTTTCCTTAACTCTTTTGCTTCAAGTGGTAACAGTTTCTCCTTGTTTATGTTTTTAATTTTATCTTTAGAATATTGAGGACAATGTTAGATTTAAGTTTTGGGGTATGGGAGAAACTTTTTAGTTGCAGTAAAAAAAAAAAAACTCCAGAGCCTAGAAATTTATGTTTATTAAGGATGGCACTAACCAGTCTAAGTGGATGGAAGCATTTTGGTTGTAGGAGTTGAGGAACCAATTTGATTAGATGGAAACATCTAAAGAGTCTATTCATAAAAGCACAGAGCTCAGGTGTTAGAATTAAAAAAAAACATGGTAGTTTCGCCATATCTCGTTGAATCCTAATCCTTCTGTTTTTATTTTTTAAGTGATTTGGTGGGGCACACGATTCAAGTTGTTACCTTTGCTAGGGTGAAATAGGGTGATTGAGATAAAAAAAAAAATATTAAGACCAGATCATCAGACCAACCGGAATAAATTCAATAAAGTCGATCGCTGGTGCCCTTGTATATGCCAGTTGTGTTGACCTAGAGTTAGGATTATCGACCGTTGGTCCCCTTGTATATGCCAGTTGTGTTGATATTAGTATGACCGGTATCTCAGTCCATTAGGATAGGTTCATCCTGGCAGAGTCCTTCAGACAAATATGGGAAACATCGTTCACTTTAAACCATCTTCTTTTTTTTTTATCCATCTTCTTAATCTTTCCATGTGATTGGTTGACTCCGATTATGATGTCCAGAAACTATCTGAGTAGAGCTCTGTCACTTTATATGAATTTTAGTATGCTTGAGTGCAAACTCGTGTACAGCAATTGGAATTTCGCATCAGGGTACTTCCTCCTGTAGTCAATAGGTATGCCAACCAAGGAGATTCTTTAGTGCCTTCCAAGGTTCTGCGTAGATATCTAGGTTCTGGAGTAATGATTTTGTGGGTACACCTATGGTAAACCCTCCCGAGATTAACTCGGTTTTATTTATTTTTTTAGTTTTGCTCGAGGACTAGCAAATAATAAGTTTGGGGGTATTTGATAGACGCATTTATGTGTCTAATTTGTCCTTAGTGTCTCTATTGTTAGTGCTTGATTTTGTACTTATTATGGTGTTTTTATGTTTGTGTAGGTGTTCTTGGAGAAATACACTTGTGTGGAAAAAGTTGCTCGAATAGTGATGCTTGCACCTCTTTGAGAAAATTAATAAAGGCACCTACACTCTGGATAGGGGCACCACCATCTTCTTCATTTTCAAACAGAATATTGGCGAGAAATTTGGGTTTCAACAGTAAAGGATTTACAATTTTTAAGACAAGAATATCTTCTTCCTTATAAACAGGAAATCTATGAGTATTAATTACCGGAGTTTTAAAAAAAATGAAGTTATCTTCTATTAAACATGAAAGATATCTTAGAGGATTTTCTCTTGGATTTGATTATGCGAATTAAAGAAGATTTGGGTATAATAAAGAAATTTAGAGAATATAAAGAAGAAGAAAAATTCTTGAAGATATTTTTAATTAAAAAGAAGAAGATTTTGGAGTTATGGAAGAATATATTTGATTAATGGGTTTGTGTGTATAAATATAGAGCAAGAGAGCACAACCAAAGGAGGGCGGGTGAGCCGGTAGCCAGTTTCACAATTTTCTTTTATTTCTTGTATTTAGTTTCCTTTGTAATAATGAGGAGCTAAACCCAATCCTTGGGGAAATGAGGAAGCTATTTACGCATGAATAATTTGGTAACTATTATATTTTCTCTAATATTTAGTTATAATTCGCTCAATCACTGCTTTTGCAGAGTTTTTAATTGTTTGCATAATTTTCTTCATTAGTTGTGATTCAATTAGATAGGTTATGTTTTGATTAGATAATCTATGTTTAGGGGATACAATTAATTTTTGAGAATTTGCCTGATTATTTGTGAGTTAAGAAAATAAGGGACTTAAAGATAATTAGAGTTTTGGGTTATTTATCATCATTCATTCATGTGTAATAGTGGAATCAGTGTCTTGGTTATTTTCTCATATCTTGAAATCAAATTTTGAGTTAAGTTTTCTTTAATTTTTAAGTCTAAATTCTTTTGCTTTCACAAGTCTCAACGAACCTTTTTACTACAACATTATTGAGTCACATCAGTATACGCAATCAAATCAAACACAAAAAGTGATCAATTTAATTGATTGTGTTCAACATAAGAAAACTCATGGAGACACAAAAATACTCAACTAGATTAATTACAAGAGAACCCATAATTAATCTAACTGGAATACACAACCAAACTAATTACGAAAGTAATCAATTTAATTGTCAATTGTTTTGCTCGACATAAGAAAACTTACGGAGCAATAACTAAATAACCAAACAAGATGATTAATTTAGTTCAAAATGCTCAACATAAAGTACCTTACGGAACAACCAACAAATCTAATCAAAAATAATCAACTTGGTTGTATCGTGCTCAACATAAGACACATTACAGAGCCTCACAGTAATACATACGAATATGGATCAGGGATGATCAATACTGCGGAATACACAAAGGTTCATTCTATCTTCAATCTATTATTTGCATAACAACAATAATAGACATAATCCTTGAAAACAAAAGATTTTATCATATCTTCCATCAACATAATCGACAATATAGGCTTAACTTTTGTATTTGTTGTCAAGAGTTCATCGATCTTGTGTCAATGTTTGCATATCGAGAGGTGAAAGAGTTAACATTAGACAACATATGGGCAATTTATGTAGCAAGTTTTAATTTGAAAGATAAACATTCAAAAGCTAAACATAAGAGTTATTACAGCCCATAAAGATAAGTTCAAACTAACAAGAAAAGATAGTAAATAACATAACAAGTTCAGGTACTACTCACTCAAACCATAGTGATCTCTTTCAATCTCATAAAAGTTTTCCAAGAGTTCTGGAACAGCATCTCCAGCATATTCGACTTTTTCCCTGAGAATAGCATTTCTTCTCTTGCTTGGGCAAGTTCTTCTTGGAGACGAGAAACTTCGTCAGCAGCTTTGGCAGATGGATTCCTTGGGACGCTTCTAACAGTAGAAGGCCTCATATTTTCAATACTAGACATTTTTAGCATGGCTGGACTTCCAAGATTGGACCTAATCATCTGAAGATTGGAGTTAGCACAGATCCTTGAAATGAGGCAAGGTAACCCAAGTTTCCTGTCACTGTGTCTGACACTAATCATAGAGTTAATGATAATTTCACAAAAATCAAGTTGCCTCCTTTCAACAATAAGGTAAATGAACTCAGTAAGATCCCTGGTCCAACGATTGCTATCACAGGTACTTGGCATCATATTTTCCACAATGAGTTTTGCAGCAACTTTGAGATGCAGACTGACTCCTTTTACAAAAAACCTACCATCATTTCGAACAAGGTTTTGATCAAACAAGATGTTGGACAGATTTTCTAATGACAGTCTTTCATACTCAGGTGGAGGAAACTTAGCACCTCCAATGGGTACATCTAGCAAACATGAGATGGTTGACCTGTTCACGATAATAACAGTAGCTCCTACCATAGTTTTGAAGGAGTAGTCTTCAGTATTTTCCCCGTAAATATTTGCATAGAACTGAGCAACTGTTTCAGCATGAACAATACCAAAAGGTCTGTGAATGATTCCCCAATGATGATGATTAAAGAATTCGTCCAAATGAGGAACTCTATTTTTCGATGGGTCAAAGAACCGTTCATGAATGGGTGTTTTGTTCATGAATTCTAAGTGCAGTTCAAGAGCTCTGGGATTAATAAAAATAGAACCTATACTTGGATCAAAAAATGATTCATCTCTTGGTTGTCGGCTTGAATTACCTGCAAGTCTAGTTCTTCTATGTTCTATGGCAGAAAGACTTCCAAGAGAAGGTAGAAAAACTTACTTGGTTCGTGGACTGATGCTAATGGTGAACCACGAACAGGAACTTGAAACCATAAACCATTTTCGACCCAAGATGCAGCGTCCTCTTCCGATTCCAAAGATGTAAACACTTTGTCAGATGATTGAGAATCAAGTAAGAATGATGAAGAGGTATGTGAATTGTTGATGTTTCTCTCAAGTACTTGAACTGTGAAAGAAGAGGATGAAAAGAACGAGGAAGAAAGTTTTTTCCCTCTTTGGTGTTAAACAAAACACTTGCCACGTTCGTGCACTGGACTCGTTTGTGAGTCGGTTCCTGAACCAACACATGCGAACCGCTTGTGTGACCCCAAAGACGTGTTTGGTATAAGGAGAACATTAGTCTAACAGTAATTGAACATCATAACACAACGAGAGAGCTTCTTTCCAACAGTTCTTACATCTCGAAGACCTGAGATGATCCCAGAACAGAGTTATCATAGGACTATCCAAGAGTATTATCAGAATCAAGGTATTAAAGATCTGATATCCCTTTCTCCATCCTGTTAGAAATTGTTCTTGAAAATAGTTTTCACTGAAACTATTGTGACAACAATTATCAAGAATAAGGATATGACAAAATTTAATTGTAACGAGGTGTTCATGTGACTGGGAATTAAACTCCTCTTGAACCGGAACTTGCAGGTAGCTAGAAGATTCCAGAGGAGGAGCACAACTCTCATTGATAATTGAATCAATGCCAACCTCTACATAAATATTATTTGCCATAGCTTGGTTTAGCCTTTCAAGGGAATCTTGCTCATTCTGGAGAAACATATCAACATCAGAAGACAGGCTTTCAAGTTTCTTTTCAATTTCAGAAAAAATTTCAAGGGATTTTGTACCTGGTGGAGGTAGAGATAGAATTTCTCCTACAGATTTTAAAAAATCAGGCATGGAAGAAAATTCTGAAATCCCTGGATCTGGTGGTGCATTTATTGAGATAGCACTATTGTCCATAGAGTCATATCGCTACAAACACAGACTTGTAAGGTCTTAAATGTGTTTGCCTGCTCTGATACCAATTGAAAAAGCGGGGGTCTAACAACACCACCCAATATTTCTCTTAGCAATCTGTATGGACAAACTCGAATATACTTTTAAGAGAATCAATAAGACTCAATCAATTAAAAGTATATCAACAAGTTTATATCTCTCTCTTGATTTGATTTCCTCAAACAGAAACTGCGAGTACTGATCAAATACAAGGAATAACTTGGATGGTACCAAAGACCAATATCCAAGGATCAACCAATATAATTCAACAACCAAAGGTCGGATTTCCAATTGATTGATTCAAACGCACAACCTGTATTATTTCAATTATAAAGATAATACAATATAATGCGGAAACTGAAATAACACAGACACCAGAAATTATGTTAACGAGGAAACCGCAAATGCAGAAAACCCCGGGATCTAATCCAGATTGAACACACACTGTATTAAGTCGTTATAGAGACTGGCCTACTCCAAGCTAACTTCGGACTGCACTGTAGTTGAACCCCAATCAGTCTCCCAATGATCCAAGGTACAGTTATACTCACTACGCCTCTGATCCCAGCAGGATACTGCGCACTTGATTCCCTTAGATGATCTCACCCACAACTAAGATTTGCTACGACCCAAAATCGCAGGCTTTGACAATAAACAAATCTGTCTCACACAGACAAGTCTATCAGAGGATCAATCTGTCTCCCACAGAAAAACCCTAAAGTTTTTGTTCCGTCTTTTGATAATAATCAAGGTGAACAAGAACCAATTTATAATCCGGTCTTATATTCCCGAAGAACAACCTAGATTAATCAATCACCTCAGAACAATCTTAATCGTATGGTAGCAAAACAAGATGTTGTGGAATCACAAACAATGAGACGAAGATGTTTGTGATTACTTTTTATATCTTTCCTATTGGAGATATCAAATCTCAAGCCAATCAATCTGATTGTACTCGTACGATAGAAGATGCAAGATCAGATCACACAACTACGATAAAAGTAGTATCGGTCTGGCTTCACAATTCCAATGAAGTCTTTAAGTCGTTAACCTGGTTTTAGAAGAAGAAAACCAAAGGTTAAAGGAGAACCGACTCTAGTACGCAAACTAGTATCACATGTAAGGTGTGGGGATTAGTTTTGCACAATACTAGATGTATCCTTTATATAGTCTTTCAAATCGGGTTTTGCACAATACTAGATGTATCCTTTATATAGTCTTTCAAATCGGGTTTTGCACAATAATAAATGTATCCTTTATATAGTCTTTCAAAAACTTTGGTTCAAGGAATAGGACTTATACATAAATGTGTTTCCACGGCAATGCTTATGTCCATCATTGGTTATGTAATCTAAACTCTCATTTCAATTATTGAAACATTCTTAGAGGACGTTATACAGTTGCTACACCATTTCTCGTCAAAGCAATTTTCAAAGTGATTGAAACATATCATGACTCTCGTCACTAGGTAAAGATAAACTTGGTCGAAGCGAAAATCTTACCAACACATATTTCGAGATATAGATAGGCGAGGTATACTCGGCTCGAAATACCAAATGTGTATAATCTAAGTCTATATATATAGCATACGACTTTTTGTCTCAAGAAGTAGGAGATAGATTAGATAGACTTTTGAGTGACGGATAATTTCAAGTCTTCACATACCTTTTTGTCAAGAAGTTCCACCGGTTTCTTGAGTAGTTCTTCTTCTTGTATGATGAATCGCCATGAAGTCCTTGAGCTCAACTACACTTTCTGTCCTAGTCCGAGACTTAGCTATAATAGACTAGAAATCAAGACTTATAGTTTTGATCACTAACATTGACAAACATGCTTGAGATAGCAACACATGCGAGTTCGATCGAGCAATGCTCTAACAATCTCTCCCTTTGTCAATTTTAGTGACAAAACTATCAATACATATGGAATACAAAAAAGATAAAGAAACTTAAGTAGCTCCTATTCCACATGTCTAATATTCAACATTCCTCGAAATATTTGTCACTTCCAAGTACTCCAATGATCCCAAAGGTTGTAAGTTTAGCATCACAGTTGTTGAGGATCCGTAGCTATAATAATGAGAAAGCATCGGTCTTGATCATTGTTATACAGTGTCATAGTATTATTACACAGCGTCAAAGTACAATTATATCACAACTTCAACAATAATACTATGGTGATATGTATCACTCCCCCTTAGTCAATACTCCATCTCACATGGAAACCACTCCCCCTTACATAGTGACCCGAAGACCATATGTATTTGTAATGTGAATTACATATTAATTCTCCTCCTTTTTGTCAATAAAATTGGCAAAGGTACAAGAACGGGATCATAATGAAATTTCCGTAAGAGACATTTCATGACTAAAAAGAAAGAACACACATCATCTTATTTAGGTGCAATCATATAGAAGAAGCTAATAGCATTCATCAAGGAGTTTAAAGATACAAGATAACCCCTCTAAAATTCCACAGCCGCACACCCCTCAAGATATGACCACTAAGGACAAGTTTAAAAGAACTCTCCCCCATTTGATGTCATTCCCGAAAGAACAACAAGAGCGACCTTAATTTCGAAAGAAAATAAGGATTTTATGAGACACCAAAAACCATAAGAATGATTTTTTATATCCAAAAACTCAATCAAATTAATCACAAGTAAAACCCGTGACTAATTTAATTGGTATACGCAATCAAATCAAACACAAAAAGTGATCAATTTAATTGATTGTGCTCAACATAAGAAAACTCATGGAGACAGAAAAATACTCAACTAGATTAATTACAAGAGAACACATAATTAATCTAATTGGAATACACAACCAAACTAATTATGAAAGTAATCAATTTAATTGTCAATTGTTTTGCTCGACATAAGAAAACTTACGGAGCAATAACTAAATAACCAAACAAGATGATTAATTTAGTTCTAAATGCTCAACATAAAGTACCTTACGAAACAACCAGCAAATCTAATCAAAAATAATCAACTTGGTTGTTTTTTTTTTGTAAGTCCAAATTGTATTGATGAATAGCCAATATGTACAAAGAGTTTACAAGAAAAGAGGTCCAAAGACCCCAAAAACTTACAAACTACTTAAATATGAAATAAGAAATATTTCTAACGAATGTAAAAAATATGGCTTCTCATCATAATTTAATCCTTCACCATTTCTTAGAGAGCAACCCCTTTTGGCCATGTTATCTGCCAAGAAGTTAGCCTCACGATAAGTATGAACAAAACGAATGGACTCATAGTTGTTTTGAATTAAACTCCACCTGTGCTTAACAAACCAAGGGACGTTTGAGGTTGTCAAAGATGTAATATTACCAACTGAATCCGAACGAATAAGGACTTTGCCAATGTTCCACTTCACAACCCATTCCAATCCCACGATAATACCATACAGCTCAGCCAAGAAGTTGTTCGTTCTTCCCTAACCAATGCTCATATCTCCAACGAAATTGCAGTCAGCATCACGTACAACTACACCAGCTCCCGCCCTACCAGGGTTTCCCTTGGAAGCACCATCGCAGTATAATAAGAGCTCATCCCTGTTTGGAGGATTCCAGTTACATTCAATCGGTTGCACAAGTTTAACCTGCCTATGCCGCACACCAAAACAGTTTAAAATCTCCAGGTCTGACGAAGTATTGTACATGAAACTCTTCAGCCTAACAGAGAAATCATGAATCAAATGGAAAGCACGCTGCTTGAAGAAGTGAAAGTTTACTGCTGCATTATGAAAACAGGCCATGTTTCGTGTCTGCCAAAGCTCAGATCGAATCACCATGTTGTCCAGTAACCATAAGTCTTTGATTACGCGACTGCGCCCTTTAGCTTCCTTGTAAGAAATCACAATATCATAGTTAGGCCGGAGATTAAACAAACCTGCACACCACTGCCAGATTTGGGTTGCAAAAGGACAGCTCCAAAGGATATGATCTAATGACTCTTCAGCTGATTTGCATAAGTAGCATCTGTTTGCCAATTCGAATTTTAATCTGCTCTTGATTTTGTCCTGAGTTGCGCAAGCATCTCTAGTGAGTTTCCAGTTTTGAGCAGCTAGCTTTGGGTGTATAGTTTTCCTCCACAAAAGGCTGTAAACTTCAGTTGTAGCATACTGTTTCCTAATGATTTGCTTAGCTGACGAGACAGAAAATTTCCCATTCATCTCAGGCATTCAGACTCTACAATCGTTTCCTCCTTGCAGCGTCGGCAAATTATTCAAATCTACACCAGCTCGCACCAAATGTTGCACCAGATGTTGCACATGATCTCCCTGCAACTGCCAATTATTGTTAACAATGATATCACTGAACATGACATTACCGTCCAGGTCAGTTTCACCAAGAATGTCAGCAATACTCTAATTACCATACCATATGTCAAAATAAAGAGAGGTATTTCTTCCGTCTCCAAGAAGCACCTTGGTATTTTTTTTCCACTGTGGAATGAATTAAACGAATGCCCGGAAGAATCGACGAATTCACACCGTACTGTTTAAGTCTACCAAGCCGAGAAGTGTATTTAGCCCAAAGGAAACGCGTTCATTTCTTGTTAGAAGAACGGATATTCCACCATAATTTCATGAGAAGCGCCTTGTTTGTGACAGCCAAACTAGTGATACCTAAACCACCTTCATTCAAAGGACAACAAACTTTTGGAAAGCCCACAACACATTTGCTAGCAACATCAGCATCCCCGGACCAAAGAAAATTGTGAATCACACGTTCGACTTGTCGGATGAACTTCATAAGCCATTTATAAACAGACTTTCACCCTTGCCCCGCCCTCTCTCACATATCAGATCAAACATCTTAGAATTGAATGGGGGTTTTGAACCACCACACACATCTTCTCTTTTTCCTTGGAGATAGTCCATTCCTTGACCTCATCCTTACTTTTCCATGTCTACATTGAGCAAATTACACATCCATGAAAACACTAATCAACATTTTGAAAAACATATATACCACCACCTATAAAAAAATAAATAATAAAATGTTAGATTACATGGACACACATTTCTAACAGTGTCGTCATTTTATAATACGTCCAAATGACGACCCTATTGGAGGTTCAAATTTGGACTTCTCGGGTTTAGTTATAGTCATCACTGTAGGTTTGAGGAGATTGACGACTCTAATAACATGAAAAGTCAAGTTTTTTTTTCTTTCAGTTTCAAGAGTCGTCACCAGTCATTTTAGCAGAACGACGACCTTTTTATCCAAGTGATGACCCTCTATACACACAACGACTCTAGAAGTTGTTATTGGAAATTTTGAAATTCACCAGTATGTTTGACTGACCCAACAGTTTTTTTCTTAAAAAAAACTACTTGTTGGGTCTTTTTAACCTATAAAAGGAGACATCCCTTTCAAACTCATTCACCCATCACTTTCAATCTTCCTAACTCATTTACCCATCACTTTCAAACACCAAAAATGGCTACTCCTCCATTCAATAACCAAGAAGATGTTGCTACTTTTAGAGCGTGGATTATGGTCATGAAGCACGACTATGAAAGAGAGCACTAGGTCGCTATTAACCGCGGCCAAACCGGAGATCCGTACCTTAACATGGATCAAACATCCAATGATTGGTAAAAACGTGTATTTACGATTTTTAAAACACTAAACGGAAATCGTTATAGAAGGATGCTCTGAGACATTAGAGAAAGATACAATTATTTATTCAAAGAATGCGAAGCGTCGAAAGACGAATTGAAAGCTCCGTACGACGTTCTTCCCAACGAAGGTCAAATGGATAAGTAAGTTTGTCAATCAATAGGTCGTTCATCAAAGATTTTTTTTATGGTTATTTTTATTAAACAATGCTAACTTATAAATAATTTTCTTTTCCATTAAGCTTTGGGTCGCCAGCAATACGAATTTAAGTATGGCGAAACGTTTTGGCACGAGGACTGTTGTCGTCTCTTGGAAGAAAGTACCTGGCTATTCAACACATATGCTTAGGTGTTCAAGCGAGATGTAGTGAACTATGTTATTTCTTTTTCTTCTATTTTATTTCATAGTGGATGTATGTTTTTTTCGATTTAATAAAATGAGTTCGCAAATTCATATAACAAACATTCCTAATAAAGGTCGCCAGGGTTAATAGATATCCGATATGACGACTCTCATGTTTATTTGTAATGGCCGGTGTGAGTCGTCATTTTTTGAGAATAACAACTTAACGACTCCAACTGTTACTTTACGCAGAGTCTTTTTTGTTACCATAGTCGTCATCGTATAAATATGTAAAGATGACGACTTCTTATCTACAAAAGGATCGACATTGTAATAGTATGGACATTAGAGACTCTTTGAGTATTTATCGCAAAATTTGAATTCAACCAACAAAAAAATTTCA
Source organism: Papaver somniferum (assembly GCF_003573695.1). NCBI lineage: Eukaryota > Viridiplantae > Streptophyta > Magnoliopsida > Ranunculales > Papaveraceae > Papaver > Papaver somniferum. The sequence continues at coordinate 155,790,657 of NC_039366.1, read as the reverse complement.
AAAACATAGTCGTTGGGTTATTAATCTTTATAGATAAAGACCCTTATCTTATATATTCCACACCCAAATCATGATTTTCAACTTTCATATTCATTCTCTAAAAATTTCGCCATTATGAGAGCTTGGGTAACAGTTAGACAACACTTGTAAGACCTAGGCAAACACATCGATCAAACATACGCTGCTTGGTGGAACCGTGTATTCATAGTTTTTGTGGCGTTAGACGAAAACTGTAACTCAAGGACTTTGAAAATTGTCAAGAAAAGGTTCGAGGAGATATTTGAAGAATGCGAATCCTTCAGATGTGAAATGAAAGCCCGTAAGGAAGCCAATCCCAATGCTATGGGTCCTATAAGAGTAAGTTTTTAAACAAATAGACATTCATAATCTAAAAATTTGAATAATATTAACTAACTTGTTAAATAATTATTGTTGTCAGTGGCGATGTCTCATTCCGCATTCGAGATCAAGCGTCGGAAAAGGTTTGAACATGACGATTGCTATCGTATCTTGGAAGATAGTAAAACCTATGATTACAACCTATATGATTAAGAGTTTAAGTGTAATGTTATTATCTATTGTATTTCATTTCTTTCAATGTAACCCTATGCAAGATGTGCGTCTTTGAAGATTAAATGAAATGAGTTCACAAATTAAGATTCAACGAAATGAGTTAACAAATCCAAGAGCAAAAATTTTCAACAAAAGTCGTTACGGTATAAAGATATCGGCCATGACGACTCTCATGTATATTTGTAATGGTCGGTTTGGGTCGTCATTGTTTGGGAATAAGCTATTAACGACTCTGTTTGTGGGTGAAAACTGTTTCTGCTGGTTTTGGTAAATTTGGGTATGTGGATGAGAAACAAATCTAAACCCTAAACAATGTACTGCAGGGAGTACTTTTGATTTGAGAGATCAATCTATACAATCCTGGCCTAAACCAAGAAATGGTCATTCCATGCTTGCTTCGTTCACAAAGTGAAGGAGAAGGGTTGGTCTTAGGGAGGGAAGCGAAGAGAGTGTTGAGACCAGAATGGTTAATTCTGAAGATGTGGCTTGTTTTATGACTTATATCAGAAAGTGGAACTGGCTTGCAGAGTGAAAAGCTATCAGTTCTTGCTGATTTCTGGATACTATGTTGTTGCCGACCAAAAACTTGTCGTTTGGTGGAAATAGGTGAAACCTATTTATATAAGTCATATTTAAACGTACCTGGTCTCGTAGGAAGTGGGAACGATTGGGTGATGTAAGAGTGGAGTAACGTATAACCGTCAGAAACCCATGCTTCCATGATGAAGGAAGTGGATCCGTTTACACCCATTACTTCTTGCCGCCACTAATTATCCCGCTTCATGACACTTTCTTATAATGGGCGTATTGCACGTCGCACGTTTTAAACCGCCAGACCAATACCCTGATGAGTATCCCCCAGTTTGTGACATGTTTGATGTCTCGAGTGTTTTCGTGGAAAACGTGTAGCAGGTTGCTATATGCGGCAAGTCAAAGTCAAGAGTCTTGCCGCAGGAAAATAATATGTGATGCTATTAGGCACGTCTTGACTGGTCGCCTAAAACTTTCCACGAGTCTGTCAGTTCGGTGGCGAAATTGGATGGCTGAGATTGCATCTCAAGAGGAAGGGTAGCCGTTAATTATGGCTACCTTCTGTTGGCGCCTGGTAATGGCGCAGTGGCGTTTTTGGTGTATGCCAGTGGAACTGCGGCATGACTGGTATAGCTCGTGCATGCCAGTGGTACGGTGGTATAAGTGGCGCCTGGCGTAGCCATGGAAACGAGATTTAAGCGGCTGGTCGCCTAAAACTTGTCACAAGTCTGTCAGTTCGGTGGCGAATTTGGATGGCTGAGATTGCATCTCATGAGAAAGGATGGCCATTGATTATGGCCATATCTTGTTGTATAGCAAAGTGGCGCCATTGCCATGGTGGCGTCTGGCGTAGCCATGGCATAGCGGCATGCCAGTGGTGTAACCGTGGCAGCTGTTTGCCATATTGGTGTTAGACCCAAATATGGCTCTGACAACATTGGCCCTATTGCTAAGTTAAACTTAAGGCCTTAGGAGAATCACTTAACCTAGTTGGAATGGCGACTTTAGCTAAACTAGGGTTTGGCGTATCGAAACCTTAATTAGCACGTGCGCTGCGGCACGGTGGCGTGGCTGACATAGCTGGCGCATGCCAGTAGCACGATGCTGCAAGTAGCGCCTGGCGTAGCCATGGACGCTAGGTTTTGGCACATTGGTGTTAGACCCGAAATGTGGCGTGGAAACATTGGTTTCAGTGGCCACATCAATCCCAATGCCCTGTGGAACATTGTTTTGGCTCGGTTGGCGTAACAACTTTGCCTAAATTAGGGTTTAGCATGCCGAAACCCTAATTAGCGCATAAGGCATGCGGCATTTGGCCGTGGATGGCCGAGATGATTGGCTCAAATTAAATATAAACCATTTAAGTTGGCTAGCCAAGTTGGATGGCTGAGATGATTCACATAAATTTGTGTTAACTCATGAAATTTCGTAATCAGAAAATTCAGATGTGGGACCCTCACTAAAATCGTTGTAGAATTCTCGTACGAACTCGAATTTTGACGGTCCGCCCTCCATTATGATCAGAAAAGTATTTCCTATCTCCCTACTCGGGAATATTTATGTTTTTATCTCGTTTAGGAGGTGAAAACTGCTCGACAGTGAAACTCAGAAGAATTCAGGAGGGATTCTGTCAGTTTTCAGCCATGACCTAGCTCGCCTTTTATGTTGTATCTTTTATCTCGTTACTACGATTGATTTGAATTTTTAGTATGTTATGATAGACATCCATACAAAACTTTTGGCATGTATCTCATACTAAAATTGTTTACCAAACGTTCCCAGTTGTTTGTACAATATTTGGGAAGCCAATTTGGCATGGTGACCACTTGATGCAATTCCACCTCTTTTAATATTGTGGCAGGTTTAGAGCAACATGATTGGTCAATAAAAAGAGGGGGACGGCTAAGAACGAGTGCGGCTACACTTCTGGTGCGTGTGGTAGGTTTAATGCGACCTGATTGGTCGATGGGGAATAGGGCCAGGAAGTATGGGCCCAGCTACAACTCATGGGAGTGTGGCAGGTTTAAAGCGACATGATTGGTCGACAAAGGAGTAAGGGCCGGTTAGGTAGCATGGGGCGTGGCCAAGTGGCGCCCCGGATGGCCTATGGCATAGCCACGCTTCCTCTCATTGTTTCTCCTTATCCGTGGCTCCTTTATTCTTTGCTTTCTGCTTTTGGGTAGGACTTTGCACCTACTAATCCATGGCGGATTGTTGCTTACATGCATCAGTCTGGATAAATTTTATGTGAACATATTGAGTTGCTCAATAAATACGCCAGTGGAGAGGTTGAACACTCGTCACTTTACATTGTTCCGTTTCTTTGCAGAGTAACGACACATTAAATGTGAGGTTTTACAATTTTAACCCTGAACTAAAAACCACCATCAACAGACTCCAACTGTTATTTTCCGACATAGTCTTTGCTACTAGAGTCGTTTTGGTATAAATATATAAAGATGACAAATTTCCATCTAAAAAGGGTCGTCATTGTTGTAGTATATACTCTAATGACCCTATAAGTATTTATTGCAAAATTTGAATCCTTCCAATGTGGTTGAGTCGACCAACGTCAATTTTTTTAAAAACCCACCTGTTGGATCTTTAAAATCTTTAAATACATGCCCTTCTCTCATCTCTTCCTCACCAAACCATAATTCTCAACTATCTCATTCATTCTCATCAATTTCTAATCCAAAAAAAGAAGAGAAAACACCATGGATACTCCCTAAACTCACGAAGAAAATTGCGTCATTGTGACAGCTTGGGTAATAGTTAGACAACACTTCGAAGATCTAGGCAAACACATCAGATTCATCCAATGCTTGGTGGAACCGTGTATTCATATTTTTGTGGCGTTAGACGGAAATTGTAACTCAAGGACTTTGAAAGTCCTTAAGGAACGGTTCGAGGAAATATTCGAAGAATGCGAAGCTTTCAAAAAAAAAATGAAATCCGTGGAGGAAGCCGAACCCAATATGTTGGTTGCTATAAGAGTAAGTATTTAAACACATACACATTCGTAATCCCAAGTTTTGAATTATACAAACCGATTAACTTAAAAAAAAATTGTGCTTCCAGTGGGGATGGCTTATGCCAAATATGAGACTATCCATGGGAAACAATTTGAGCTCGGGAATTGCTACCGTATCTTAGAAAACACTACATATGATTACAACCTTTATGGTTAAGTGTTTAAATGCACCGTTATTATCTATTGTGTTTCATTTCCTTCAATGTAACGCTATGAAAGATGTATGCCTTTTACGATTCAATAAAATGAGTTTATGAAATCAAAAACTATTATCCAGAGAAAAAGTTGTTAGGTATATAAATATGGATGATGACGACTTTATAAAAAAAATTCAATTGTAGGTTAAAGTCGTCATTGTATATGAATGGCCTCATGACAACTCCGAGATTTATATTTACAGAGAGTTTCTGGTTTCAGAGTCGTCTAGGTATAAACAAAAAAATGCTAACGACTCTTTATGACCCAAACTTGTTAGAGTCGTCATTTTGTATCATATTACCATGACGATTTTTCATAACCTGGATAAGTTGCAGGTTTAAGTCGTCATTTTTGGTGTCAATACAATGACGACTTTGCAGAGTCGTTGGGGTATACACCCCTCGACATTGACGACTCTTTCTCTGAGTTGTGACATAGTGTCTATGGTTCGACCACTTAGAGCACCATCTAAACAATTTGAAGAGTATAAGAAGTTTACCTGATTGTTTTGAGCTTCAAGTTCTTCATTTTGAAGATTTGTTTCTTCATTTTGAGCAATTGGATCTTCATCAGCATCATCATTTTGAGCTTCCTCTATTAACATCTCTTCATCATATATCTAATCCATAAGAGAATTTAAAATAATCTTACCATCAACACAATCATCTTTGTTGTTTGAACATTCACCAACATCATTTCCTCACTAGAATCACTCACTTCTACAAAACCCTAGGTTTTCCTCTAAAGCCTCCTCTTCTTCTTCTCAACTCAAAAAAAAAAAAAAAAAACGCAAAATTATTTTTTTCTGAATTTTAACATAACATAATCTAATCATACTAATTAACTTAACTTAATTATTATTAACAGTAATCACACAAGGGTAGTTTAGCCACTACATAAAATATTTGGATAAGGGATTCTTGAAATTAGGTTTGGACGACCCTTTTTGTCCTGTAACTAAGGGGCCCATTGGTTTTTTTTTTTTTTTTGCCTTAAATAAGGTTAGTTTAGGGGGGGGTCAATTGGGCCAGGCCGGGCAGCTTGGCCCGTTTCCTAATCCAGGTCAGGCCAGACATGCCTCGTATGTTACTATACAGAATGCTCGCCAGGCCAGGCATGCTAGGTAAAAATGCTTATTTTGAGGCACAAAGCTTTCCAAAAGTCCAATTTATAACCGGTCCAAGCCGAGCAGGCCAAACATGCTATGAGCTTTTTGTACTTTTGAAGTTCTGGAATAAAAATTTAGCTCCCGTTTAGAATTTGAAGGTTGAATGGACTAACCTTTGAGACAATCTTATGTAACTATTCTTCTAAATGTAAAACACAAATGAAAATAAGAATTTTAATCCAAAATATAACCAGAACACATAACAGTTTACACTAACGTAAAACCAAAACTCTTACAAAAAATCAGCGAGTACCGGGCCGGGTTGTTCGGACAGGTACCTGGCCAGACTATTAAAATTTAGGGAAAGTCCGAGCCCGCCCATTTAAGTTAACCAAGCTAGGTCAGGCGGCCCATGACGGGCTGTAACAGGCTTTGAGCTCCTACAAGTAAGTATTTTCGGGTATTATTTACAGCTCTAGGTTAGTTATGTTTCTCGAAGAGAGTTAGGTTCGTGGATGAAAAACAATTTCTCGAGAACAGGAATCCAATGTCAGCCTGCCATGTCATTAGTGTTTCCACGTCGCCATCTAATTTTCCCTACTCTGACCAAAACCGGCTCCTTTTTGCCAAATTTTGATAGGGAAAAATATCGTTTGGTCCTTTTTTAGGTGGGCCCATGTCAGTTTAGTCCTTTGGTCAAACGCCTTTACTTTTTGGTCCATAATTATTTAAAAATATTAAATGGACAAAAGCACCCTTCCGTGTTAATTTCTGCTTATTTTTTTGTAGCAGTTCATTCGTCAAAATGATCTCCTGTTAATTTCTACTTATTTTTTCAGAAATCACCTATATAAAGCAGAGTTCATTCCAGAAATGAACTCCATATAAAAACTTTAAAAATCCAGAGTTCATTCCAGAAATGAACTCCGTATAAAAACCTAAAAAAACAGAGTTCATTCCAGAAATGAACTCCATATAAAAACCTAAAAAAACAGAGTGCATTCCAGAAATGAACTCCATATAAAAACCTAAAAAAACAAAGTTCATTCCAGAAATGAACTCCATATAAAAACCTAAAAAAAACAGAGTTCATTCCAGAAATGAACTCCATATAAAAACCTAAAAAAAACAGAGTTCATTCCAGAAATGAAGTCAATATAAAAACCTAAAAAACCAGACTTCATTCCAGAAATGAAGTCAATATAAAAACCTAAAAAAACAGACTTCATTCCAGAAATGAAGTCAATATAAAAACCTAAAAGAACAGACTTCATTCCAGAAGTGAACTCCATATAAAAACATATACGAACCAGATTTCATTTCTGGAATGAACTCCATATAAAAACATCATCTTCATCTTCTTCGACGTCTTCAACAGCAGCAGCAAACATCATCATCACGAAAAAAACATCAACAAAATCATCATCAACACGAGAAACATCAACAAAACGAGATTTCCAACACGAGCAACAAACAGAAATCATCATCAACACGAAAAACATCAACAAATCGAGATCCTTCAACACGAGCAACAAACAAATATCTCATCATCTTCGTCTTCAACACCAGCAGAAACATCAAAAACGCATCTTCATCTTCGTCTTCAACAGTAGCAAAGAAATCAAAAACGCATCTTCATCTTCGTCGTTTTCATAATCTTTATATGATTCTTCGTCATCTTCATCTTCAACACCATCATCTTCATCAAAATCAAACACCAGCAGTAAAAACGGAGAAAGAACAGAGAAACTAGATCTGAAAAAATTTACATCATCCATGACAAATATCTCATCATCTTCGTCTTCAACACCAACAAAAACATCAAAAACGCATCTTCATCTTCATCTTCGTCTTCAACAGTAGCAAAGAAATCAAAAACACATCTTCATCTTCGTCGTTTTCATAATCTTTATATGATTCTTCGTCATCTTCATCTTCATCTTCAACACCATCATCTTCATCAAAATCAAACACCAGCAGTAAAAACGGAGAAAGAAAATCAAGAACAGAGAAACTAGATCTGAAAAAATTTACATCATCCATGACAAATATCTCATCATCTTCGTCTTCAACACCAACAGAAACATCAAAAACGCATCTTCATCTTCATCTTCGTTTTCAACAGTAGCAAAGAAATCAAAAACACATCTTCATCTTCGTCGTTTTCATAATCTTTATATGATTCTTCGTCATCTTCATCTTCAACACCATCATCTTCATCAAAATCAAACACCAGCAGTAAAAACGGAGAAAGAAAATCAAGAACAGATAAACTAGATCTGAAAAAATTAGGAGAGAGAAAACAAATCTGAAAATAAAGAGGAGAGAGAATGTAAATCTAAGAATGAGATATTTTTTTAGAGATTTTGTCTATATATGTGGCCCCAAAATGGGATTTCTGCCACAACATAATGACATTTACATCATCCTAGGACCAAGCCATAATTTTTAGGACCAAACTATGATATATTTTACCAAAAAGGACCAAACAGACAGTTGACTGGGTCGACTGGACTAGACTCTGTCTAATAGTATATTATTTCTAGGACCTAATGGTATTTCCTACATTTAGATATTCTTTTTTCTTTTTTCCTTGCTATCCTTTCACCTCTTTCCAAGTTATCCTCTCTCACTACTCTCCATTTCGTCTAACAGGTAACAATGATTCTACACAAGCTTATTTGATTTAGTTTATCATGTTTTATTTGATTTACATCTGTGTTTACTCCATCGATTTTTGTTATCCTTGAACTGTTATATAAATATCTTCAAGTGGCACAAAGGGTGTTTGAAATATTGCCAGAACCCCGTACATTATTACGAAATACATAATGCTCGATGCATACCTAGGATGATACATGAGAGATACATAAGAACAGCTTCTTAGCAAATATAAATAAATATAGGTTTTTTCTGTAATTAATGATTTAAGATTCCCTTAAACCATTTCGGCATTTTTGTTATTGTAGATATGACAATAGTAGTACAGTGTAGCTCAACAATGTCTATCTCCAAACAAATTAAAGAAATATGTAAATAGATTCATGGCTTAACCTCTATATATGGATTGGCTTTCAGTTTAGAGCTGGGGTCTACTACCTCATTCCTCATACATTGAAATGGTTTTGTTTGTTTATGTATTTCTCCTGAGACTAGAGCACACAATAGTTGTAAGAATCATGAACTCTGTATTTTACTATATCAAGGTGGGTTTGTTCATTCATGCGGGATAACATAAGCTTATTATAAAGTCAACTCATACTTGGTCGTTTTATAAATTTTTCAAAGGTAATTAGCTCCACATGCCTGCGGCGGTACGCCAACTTCCTTCCATGTTTGCCTTTTCAGATTAAGATCAGCATCCCATTTTTTATTACTGTTCTGTACTATTTTCCCCTTTTTTTCTTCTTTGGTATAGGTTTAGGTTCGTCAGTGAATAATGAATTCATTTATTGGTTGCAGGTCACATATAGCAGAATGGAACTAACTCTATGATCTGCGGGTTAAGAGCAACGGCAACAAGCTCCACTCCATGAGAGACAAGTAGCACTGTACCCACGATTTAGGGCTTAGACTCCACTACAAGGAGAAGAAGAAAGAAAGTTTATTAAATACATGTGCATCACGTGTTCCATACCTATAGTGCTGAAGAAAGACCGGACAAGAAAATAAAGGGGTATTGAAAAATGGCAGTACTACTTAAGTGTTACAGACCTGTGCTTTCTTTAAATTCAATTCCAGTTTTTGGTTCAAAAAAAAGAATTGCACTTCAGAACTACCTTTGTAGATATACCGGTGAAAGATCTTTCAGCGAGAGACTTTTATTCAGAAAGAAGAACAGTAGTTTCATCTTCCACCGGTGTATCAGTTCTCTCTCTCCCCCTAATCAAGCCTCTATTAGTAGCAACAACAGTCCGAAACAAGATGTTCCCAAGTCAGACCTCTGGATATACAACACCATGACTAGACAGAAGGAGCTCTTTAAACCCAAGGTTCCTGGTCAAGTCGGGATGTACGTTTGTGGTGTCACTTCTTACGATCTCAGTCACATTGGTCATGCTCGTGTCTATGTCTCTTTTGATGTGCTTTTCAGGTCAGTGTTCCCTTTGAATCCTGTTTGATTCCAAGTTTAGTCTTGGGAGCTTGGCAGTTATTAGTCTATTAGATCTTTTCTGAGACTTTTTCACTATTGTTACTATTTATTTACTTTGCCTCTGTTTGACTAGTTTTACTACAAAGGACATATTTCCTTCTCAGCTTTAATAGATTCAAAACATGAATACTCTCTTTGCGAGCTTCTGTAGATTTCCTTGATATGCAATTGGTTGTTTGATACCAGTTCTGCGGCTAACAATTTCTTATGGAGAAGATCTATTCTCACAGGATTATAGAACTAATTGGGTTTTGTTTTTGTTACTTTGTTTGGGAACTAGGCAGATATCTAAGATACTTAGAGTATGAAGTCTGTTATGTACGCAACTTCACGGACGTAGATGACAAGGTGAGCCATCAGTCCTATGCTTCTTTTCATTTAATGGGTAGTATTATGTTTTTTAAAGTTCATACTATTATATTTTTGATGACATAGTGGTTTTGATTCTTAAAAGATTGAACCAAACTTTGTGAGGGAAATCTCTTATGTACACACAAAGTTGTTCTCTGATTCTAGTCTGTTATGGATATCATAAGTTCACCATCACGTACTCAACCCAGTTTTGCTGTTAAAAATACAACACATGGCTCAAAGCTAGGAAAATAAGAATAACAAAGTACAGATAACAATTTTAAATAGCTATTTTTGTAGCAACTTTAGTGAGCAATGAAAAATAAAGCTACAAGGAAAGATCCGAGTATTGTTGCCACTGAGCCAATGGTGGGGAGTAGAGTCTTCTTCCCGCCCCTTAAACGAAGAAAAAGGGTATGGTTGTTAGCCAGAATTGGAGAATTGGATTTCCCGCGTTGTTACCTTAATGTGAATTCTCTAAAATTCTGTAACATCATAGGATATGTGAAAGAGGCTGCACGCAAAGATTATGCGGCCTTTTCAGTACCATATTCATGCATACCTGCTGGTACAGGATCTAACAACCTATCATGCTTTGAGGGTAGGTACACGGTACACCAATACAAGTCCTACCAGTAGGGATGACTACATTCAGTTCCCTCTATTACCTTCTGAGTCAGAAACATAACTTTGCTATACCAGAACAGAAGTATGGCATCTCCAAGATGTTTTCTGGTACATCGTAATCAGTTACACTAAAATGACTCCATTCCAAGACATCATTTCCCCATCTGTCTCTGTTCCGGACAATGACATACACAACCCCAAGGTGTCAATGTGGAAGATGCTAGATGCTTTGGTTGGAAGAGATGCAGCATTATGGGCCATTCGTGAAATAAGAAGCCTCCGTATCTTAATGCATGTATTTAATTTATTCGGAGCTATTAGAGGGGGATCTACTTTTTGGGGAATATGAGTCGAAGCAAGAATATTTCTAGTGGAGCATCTTTCACAATCCCTGGAGAGATAGTTCACTAATAGACCAAGGGATAAGTAATTCGACTCATTCACATACGGATCATGAGTGTTTGGAATCCATAATATGCAAGGAGACATTGCTTTTGCTATTTCGAATTAAAGGGTGATATCAAATCGGTCTTTTTTCGGCGTCATATACATAGTTAGCGCATTCGGATGTGGCTTTCAAAGAGTTGTATTGTCCCATTCTGGGGCTTCCACTATTCCGACAGAGCATTGCTGATAACTCCCTGGATGCATGTGTCTCATGTCAATATAGGGTCTCCATACCAATATTTGCACCAAGTTTGTATTTTGATGGTCAGGCGTATGCAGCGGTGCAGTAACCGAGTGTTGTCATACATAGCACATCTTTCATTTGATACATGATTGCATTCTAATTACAAAGCATGCAGATTCAATATTAAGCGTTACAAACTGACAGCTATCTACGAATTCAATATTCCTCTTCACATTTGAATGACTCTACTGTTGTTTTGCTGTAGTACATATATACTGTCTGCTTCCGTACATATGTATGGCAGAATCTGAGTTCTACTTCATGATTCTGCAGATAATTGCTAGAGCAAATGAATTGGGAGAAGATCCGTTGAGATTAAGCAGACGTTACTGTGATGAATTTCATTGTGATATGGAGTATCTTCACTGTCTACCCCCTACCATGGAACCGTATGTCTCGGATCACATGGTCCAAATCATTGATATGATTAAGAAGGTATGTTATTTATCTCTCATTTACAGAGTCATCTATGACCTCTGTGCATTGGATTACACTGTGCCAGTCAGGGTTTTATTTTTTACATGATTACGTACGTGCAGTTATTTGTCTGCCATGCTGTACTTAAGTAAGGCAGGTGCTGGAGCAAATTTCGACCAGCTCTGTCTAGGAATTAGAGGATTAGAGAGTGCCTCCAAATCTTTTGTCAAGTTGTCCCAACCACAACCACAAGGTTGATCAGGTTTCAGCATTTGTTGAAATTAGCTCAAAAATAAGAACCAATTGTTGAGAACTGTTTCTGTAGCCCATATAAAGTCTACTCATCCATTCTGAACATTCCATAAGGTGAACAATTGACTATAATTATCCGTAGAAGTTAGTATTACTGACTTTGGACTCTGTTTTATTCAAATTGCTTTACCCTCCATGTTCATTAATCTTTGTGCTGGCTTGTTCATCCTATTGCAATGATACCATTAATCTCCATGTTCATAATGATGATAGTGTCGAGAGAAGGAAAGGCAGATATGACTTTGACTTGGATTCAATTTGTTTTTCAACAGATTCTTGATAATGGTTGTGCCTATAGAGTTGATGGGGACGTATACTTTTCTGTAGAGCAATTCCCAAACTATGGACAACTATCGGGGAGGAAACTAGAGGATAATAGAGCAGGCGAACGAGTTGCTGTTGACTCAAGAAAGAAAAATCCTGCGGACTTCGCTTTGTGGAAAGTGAGTATATGGAACAGTAATTAGGTATTCAACCTAAAAATTAACTCTAGTTTAATCTTGCCTATTTATTTATCTTCTCAATTTTGTTATCAGTAAACCGCCTTTTAGAATTAGATACTCGATATTTAAGTTATCTTGGAAGCAAATCCAAGATTGTGAAAGAGATCTATGATTACTTGCGGCCAGGAGTTCTTTACTAAGAATAGTACCTCATCTTGCTTCCTGCTTCAGTTGGAAGAAGAGTAACGGTCACATGTATTGGTCACATCAGTCGTTGGAAGCACTAGCTCGTTCAGTTGACATGAATAGTTACCGTTTAACTTCAGCAAGAAGTTAATGCTGTTATTAGCTATGTAACATGAACATAAACACTAAATTTATTTCAGCATACGGAAGTAATTCCAAGATGGTCTGAAACATTTATGATTTCCTGTGGCCTAAGAGTTCCATATGGGCAATGCACCTTATATTATTTACTGCTGCAGTTGGATAATAGAGTAACAATCATCGGTTCTGCAACTTGACCTGTTTAAATGAATTGCTTCTGTTTAGCTTCAGTTTAAAGAAGTTATTACTATTTCCTCTTCAACGAAGGAATTTCTGTACTTGTGAAGTTCTTAAAAGTGGATGTTCTTATCTATACAGAACATACTTAATAAGATCCTCCGTCTATTATTTGTAGTCTGCGAAAGAAGGTGAGCCGTTTTGGGAGAGTCCATGGGGCCCTGGAAGACCAGGATGGCATATCGAGTGCAGTGCGATGAGTGCTGCATATTTGGGCCATACTTTTGATATTCATGGTGGAGGGATGGACCTTGTATTCCCCCACCACGAAAATGAAATTGCTCAGAGTTGTGCTGCCTGTGACAAGAGCAATATAAGTTACTGGACGCACAATGGTTTTGTTACTGTTGATTCTGAGAAAATGTCCAAGTCACTGGGGAATTTCTTCACAATTCGGGAGGTAATTTGGAACTTCAACCATTTATTTCCTGTACTCTGATTGAATTTGGGTCTCAGGATGTGAGTGGTTTAGTTTTCATCTAACCGAGCTTTAGATGGCAATTAATGGACTTTTTGACTTAATGATCTTGGTTAGGTAATAGATCTCTACCATCCACTTGCTTTGAGGATTTTCTTGATGGGGACACATTACCGATCTCCAATTAATTACTCGGATACGCTTCTTGAAAGTGCCTCCGACCGAGCTTTCTACATATACCAGGTAACTCCATGACCATTAGTCTCTCAAACATGGACACCTTAGTATAAAAAGTTAAAAACTGATCATGGGATTTACTACCTTAAGCAGATGTGTTATTTGACTTATTTCTTTAAGATAATCCACTTGTTCTTTTTACGATTGAAGCATTATGAAGGGGTGGTTATGTAGAAGTAGAAACTACTTCTTCTATCCTAACAAGAAAAAGAATCTAAATTCAAAGAACAAAATACTAAGAGCTGTCACGATTTTCAAAGTGATGTGTGTGGACTCAGTGTAAAGTGCATTTTACATCACATAATCTTTGTCATTGATCTGGTTCACATCTTAGAAGATTCGGTATAATGGTTTTATGTAATAAACTCGCAAATTACAAAGAACTTGTCAGAATTTTGTACCATTAATGTTGCAAATATTCATGGTGTATCCAGTAAGAACCAATAAGTTCCTAATCCTGATGGTTTAGATTCTTGGATATTGTTATGTTTTTTTAGTTGATCCAAAAGGGAGAATTTTATCCAAGAATATGTGTTATCCGTACATAAGAGTGTTCCACCGTAACTTTGTTTAGGATAAACTTTGGAGGAATTGAGACCAAGTTTTAGATAACAAAAATTTCCTAGCATGTTTTGTCAACATGTAAGCTGGTTTATTGCATTCCCTATTCATATGCCTACACTTCCAATTGCTAAAGCTTTTCAGATGATGTTTAATGTTCATTGGGTATTATTCAGTACATATGATATGAACCCAGCAAGAAACGTACGATCAGACCGGGTACTTCATATAATTAAAAGGTTTTGTTTTTCTTATTCCATATGATTTCTACAAAATTAGGCTCGTTAATCATCTGGAAAAGCGTTGTTCGAGTATGATTATTATAAGGACTTGCTGATTTAACATGTTAACTAAACTAAACTAAGCATTTTGTTAGAGTTTAATTCTTGTAAGTCATGCGTGTTTAATTCTCTTTGAAATTTTTTCTTTTTGTTTTGAATGCCATGTCACGGCAGTCCTGTGGTTGTGCTGTCTTAGGATTTCTAGCTATTTTACCTCGTTTTTTCCAAGAAAATTCATATATCTTCAATTATAGGCTACCCTTGAACAGTGTCAGGTTAGTAGATGCTCATGCAGTGATGCATTTTGTGGAGTTTTAGTAAAACACAGCAAGAACGTTAAGGTTAATGTTAAGTGTTCATGTCTTCGTAGTCTCTTGGTCAGGAGCAATATCTCTTCTACCAATTGTGAGCACTTTCCATTAGATCATGTCAAATAAGAGTGGGTTTGGGGTTACTTAAAAGATCAAAAGTGTGAAGGATGTTCTTTTGTACCTGATCTTGTAATCCGATAAGTTGTATTATATTTTTTTAACCTACTGATATAAATGATAAGCATGCTTCCCGAGAGCTCTCTTTCAATCTGAAGTTTTTGTGATGCACTTGGTATGTTACCTATAATTATTCATGATATCTGGATGGTAACAGACACTGCACGACTCCGAAGCACTCATGAGGCAACAGCCTATACAAGCCAGACAAACCCCATTCCAGATGATACTGCAAGTTGCATTGACAAATTCCGTAACTATTTCAAGAATTCTATGTCCGATGATCTCCACACTCCTGTTGTCTTGGCTGCCCTCTACGATCCATTGAAATACATGAATGATCTCCTGCATACTCGCAAAGTATGTATTTGGTGATCTATTTTTGATTGAATCTCAGATTTATTTATTTTTCATCTATCCACTCTTCTGTCTAGTTTTTCAAGGGAAAGAAGCGGCAAAAACGGATTGAATCACTCTCAGCTTTAGAAAAGGAAATCAGGAGTGTTTTAGCTGTTCTCGGATTGATGCCTGCAAGTTATTCGGAGGTATATTAGGCTGAAATTTTGGTTAAAACTTAATTTAGATGTTAATATTTAATTAGGGGCTTTATAGCCTCGTTATTCAATTTGGCAATCAAACTCTGCGAAACCAGAATCTATTTTAATAAATCAGTTATCAGTTCCAGTACTCAAATGTATGGATTCAAGTCGGAGATAATCAGTTCTCGGGTATTCAACAAAATCCTAATGTGTAACAATATTTGTGTACGAATTTCCTATGTTATCGAAACACGGCCCTAATTAAGAAAGTGTTCATTCTTTCTTACTAGAGTTTCTTTTTAATCTTTGCAGGTTTTGCAGCAGTTGAGAGAAAAAGCACTAAAGAGAGCAGCATTGACAGAAGATGATGTTCAGCAAAAAATCAATGCAAGAAATTCAGCAAGGGAAAATAAAGAATATGACAATTCGGATGCTATAAGAAAAGAATTAGCTGCTTTGGGAATTGCACTCATGGATAGCCCTGATGGAACTGTTTGGAGACCAACCGTGCCCCTCGCGCTGCAAGAATAACAGTGTCTCTACCTGAACTGCATGTATCACATTTTTGTTTCGGAATTACCACTTTAGGGAGCTTTAAGATGTTGGATGAGTAATACTGTCGAGGTTATTTATTTGGTATAATGCAAAGTCCAAGGAATATAAGTTTACTAGTACCTAAACAAGCTGTAATTTCAGAAATGTAAAGATATCTTTTGACTCAGAAATCGTTTTAATACCAAAAACATTCTGGAACGCATTTACGACAGTGGAATTGAGGGAAGATGAGTAAATAAAAAGGAAGAACAGAAAGAATTTTTTTGTGTTTCTTAGTTTTCTTCTTGGGAATGACTTTTTGATCCATATCTAGCTTATACTTATATCATACAAAATGAGGCCAAGGGTAACAAAACTGTCAAAGCACATATGGAGAAGATGGGGCTGGTAAAGAATCATCATTCAAGGTACAAAAAACAAAAATGGTGCATCGCCCGTTACACTTGAAATTACAAAAACTCACCCCTTACAAAAAAGCCTACCCATGCTTCACAGCTGATGTCTGATGCCTCAACAATATTTTCCAAGAGTTCAGTGTTTTTATTGTAGAACAATAAATAATATAATTGATGTTTTTCTTTATCAATAATTATTGCATATGTAGATTTTGACACATGCTAAAAATGACAAACTCTTCCCAAAATCTACTGAATTACTTCAATTCAATAAATTTATGCAGCTACAGACTGCTTCTCCTCTTGGTCAAGGTTCAGTGCATGCAGAAGCTTTGGCCATGATTCTGGGATTCCTCCGGGTAGATCAAACTCCATTAACATCCCTCTGCTACGGTAGAAACCTTCCACAGGTTGACTCTGCAGGACCATAGACGATCACTATTTAGGTCATATCTTGTTAACAATTATATCCAGATGAAAACCCCAAGTATCAATGGTAAAATAATGGATGAGGACGCAACTAGAAATAAATCTCACGAGTAATAGCTATCAACAACCATTTTAAAAATCAAGAGTACTCTAGATTAGAATCACAAAACAATTTATTTTTTTTTAAATCCAGGAAATCTTGTACCTTGCCACCACAATCAATTACCACAAACAATGATGATTTACTGAAGATTTGTGACATGGTGTGATGAACATACCAGTTCATTGTATATTCGAAGCCGCTGTTTTACAACTTCTTCAGTATCATCAGCCCGTGTAATGAGCTTGGATTCACAACCAGCTGGGGGAG
Source organism: Papaver somniferum (assembly GCF_003573695.1). NCBI lineage: Eukaryota > Viridiplantae > Streptophyta > Magnoliopsida > Ranunculales > Papaveraceae > Papaver > Papaver somniferum. Next base: position 155,773,382 of record NC_039366.1, on the reverse strand, counting down.
GAAGTGGAGCCATGTATATTCCAGGGTTCCCATTCTCAGCCTTGACGTTAATATTGGCAATATTAAAGTTTTTACCACACTGGTTGCAGATCCTTCTTCCCAAGCATTTCTCAACTAATATATCTTCTCGAAGCTTTAGGTTAACCACCAAATCAACGTCGGTAACTCCCTCCAATATTTCCTAATAAGAAAGAATCAGTATTAGGATAGGAGGTAACAATCAGCAGATTACAACTCCATTTTGGGATGCCCCGACTCTAGAAAGGTTCTTACAGCTTGTCTGATGGTTCGTGGAAAACCATCAAGGATGAATCCTGATTCGCCCTTGGCCTCTTGAGCTTCAAGCCTCTTTGACAATAAGCTTATGATAATCTCATCTGACACCAATTTCCCCTGATTCACAATCGCGGCAAGCTACAAAGGAAAACAATAAATCAGCATAACAAATAAAGATGACACCGAATTCTTTAACATACTACTTTCATTTTTTGGAAACTACATAGTTACACTGCCTAGTATAAAAGTTATAAAAAAAAATTATTGAGGAGGATTTAATGAGAAAGAACTCTCTAAGGATTTCACAAGTAACAAGTGACCACGCCAATATTTTCTTCCCTTATGCATAGAATGCAACCGCAATCCCCTGGACCCCTTCATCTTAGTACTTATGCAACAATTATATCTACTTGTCAAACCCTAGGCTAGGGCCATCCAAATCTCAAACAATAAACTTGTCATAAATCCATCTAACAGTTTTTAACAATTAATTCGTAAGTAGATAGAAAGTGTAATTCTTTTTCCATCCTCCATAAGATTGGTTGATGCATGTTCAAGTACAAGGAGGAAGATAAAGTGGGTTTGCGTTTGTACTAATCTAATATACATACATGGGTACTTGAAAAACACCTTTGTATCAGTTGTAAATTGAAAAAGTGTTATGTTCCTCATGAAGTTCTCATAAACAAAATTGAAGATTTATATTGAAAAAATGACAAGCTTCATAAGCGTTAGCAGAAGATAAAAATTTTCTATTCTGTTTCCAAATGAGAAATTGGTGTCATAAATTTGTCTCTTAAGTTGTATTTGTTCATACATAGATCTTACTTGGTACCTTTTGAGAAAGAGGGCCTTTGGAAGAAAGTTCATCACGGACAAGATCACCAGTAGCTATATGAGGAACACCAAGCAAATTAGAGAGACGACTTGCATAGGTACCTTTACCAACACCTGGACAACCTAAGAATACCCATTGAACATCTCTTTCACTTGGATCTTTACGAGGGATTTTATTATTGCCAATACTACCACCAAATGAGAATTTACGCTCACTTTCTGCAGCTGGTGAGGAATAACTTCTACAAGCCGTAGATGTAAATGGTGATGATGATAATAATCCCCTGGTTCTCAATAGACGGTTTAAGGCCGCCATAAGAAAGAGATCGAAGAAAAAGTTGCAGAGATGGTTAGGTTTTCGAGAGAGAAGGATTTAAGGTATTCTTGTTTCTTTCGGGGCTTTTTATAAAGTAGGACTGTTTTTTTGTGCTTTTCAAATCTAGGTCACTTTTTTCATTTATTGCTAGAATAGTCAAGTTTTGAATGAAAAGTTAGCACCGTTAGGTGTAACTAAAAAGACCTAAAAGTTCTTTGTATCACTGATTTAATGTTATATCACTCAGTTAAATCAACATGAAAATTGTACACGTGGGTTCAGATATGCCATGTGGATTGCTTACGTGGGCTCGGATATGCCATGTGGACTGATTACGTGGGAATCATGTCACGGGAAAAATTTGTACATATCACCATTCACAGTTCCATTAGTTGGCCCAATCTCCTTCAATTCAAAATCAATCCATGTAAAACCCAATTTCAGATTTACACCAGAAATTCAACTAAGCTGAGCTGCCATTTTAGATTTCCATAAACCATTTGCAGCTCAGCTGCCACCAACTGCTCCTGCTCTCCACCTGATTCTACAGTTGAGAGCCCTCTCATTACCACCAGTTAATCGCACAAAGCTGCTAACTTTAGCAGCAACAACTCCTTGTCATGCTCTTAACTGTGCTTCTTTCACAACCATTGCCAACTGCACTCTGCCACAGCCACAAAAACACCTGCAAACCAGCTTCAACAATAACATAATCTCCACTGCAAACCAGCTTCAACAAAAACACCTGTTGTACCAGCCCTGTATCTTAGACATACATCTAATCATGGAAACAACTCAGCCCACAGCTGCAATCTAACCAAACCATTTCAACCATCTTTGTTTCAAACGGCAACAGATCTTCTTCCAGCCATACTTGTACAAAGCCACTGCAAGCCTATATTCCTTCATCAACACCAGTTTCACCCTTTTCTGCCAAATAAAAATCCCATAATTCCATTGCAACCATCTTTTAAGCCTGCAATACAAATCCTTGAACCCATGAAGCAGTAACAGCACCACCTTATCTTCGATTCTCCAGATTCAATTCCCTTAAAACTCTGTCTCAGATCCAATCTGCGTTTCTGATTTCAACAACGTTATCACCATCATCTTCGTCCTGCCAATCTAATTACAGGTTCACCTGCCAATCTTCGACAACCCTGTTGCACAGATCCAAAACTGTGTCTAGCTAAGCACGATTCAAATCCCAATCATAATACTCATCTCATACATTTCATTGGTTCCTTGCTTGCAGGACCAGCACATACAACCAAATAAGATTCATCAACTCTTAACCAAATTCACATAAGTCGTCGGGTCTAAATCAAAGAAACCCCAAATTACCATTTCATTTTGATTTTTCATCGGTACAAGTTTGCATAATCAGCGCAACATCAACCCCTTCGTTCTTCAGTTATCACCAACTCAATATCATCATCAATTCCACACAAACCCAAATTGAAATCCAGAAACCCTAATTCCCAATTTGGGGAAGAACATCATTCTCATCTTCAAATTCAAAACCCCGACTTCCAGCTTCTAATAAAAACTTCAACCTTCTCTTAATTAGTGACAAACCCACCTCCAATTAGCCTTCTAAACCCTCGATTCCACCTTCCCTGACTTCTCTAGTAAACCCTAATTTCTTCAATTCCTCAACCCCATCATCTATTGGACAATCACCCTCTTGTTATTCAATTCCTCAACCCCATCATCTATCAGCAACTCAATAAACCTAAGAATTTATCTCTAGAAATATTGCAGAAGAAAGAAAACGGAAGGAGAAGGAAACAAAGAAGAAGAAGATAAGAAGAAGAATGAATGAGATCGAGTTTATCTCGACTGGTTTCAGATACTCATGTCGTCGCTATCATGGCCGTTCAATTAATCCTCGAGATGTCATCTTAGTTAGATTAGGCTCTCAGATAGCAACACGTGGACATCTTATCTAGTGTGACTGACACACACGTGTGAAGAACATTTCAGTAATCTTACCACATGTATGAGATCTCCCTATATGATATTTTGGCGAGATATTGACAAGTCAACGCGATAAATTGACCGAGATGGTTAAAGTGGATGGAATCCGTTTAACTTGCCTAGTTTTGCAAGAAATAAAAAAAGTGGTCTAGAAATGAAAATGAGGGTTCAGACCAGGCCTACTTCTGCATATAATCCTTTCTTTTAATTAATAGATAGAAAAGAAGATTCGGATCTTGGGGGAGAGAGATAAGGGTAGTTTCGTCAATTTAAAGATAGTTTCTTTAAGGAATTCGACCATCGCATGGATTCTTTTATGTTATGTTAGTTTCAACTTAAATTACTCTAAAAATTCAAAAAATGAAAAACTCGAGCTGCAATTTTAAGCTGCAAATCCGAAGAGGAGCAAGTCCAGAGCAAAAGCAAAGTCACACAAATGGATTGGAGACACTGAAAGAAAATCTAAATAAACAAGTTTTTAGTTACAGAATTCAAGATTACAGTACAAGCTGGGACCCAAAAGTTTAAACTAGATGCGGTCAGACTTGCTATCATCCTCCGACGTCTCATCCCCTCCATGCCTGAAACAAAAGACACCAATGCAATATTCTTAGAGAGAAATGGAGATGATAAATGTTTTCTGGTATAGCTTTTTAACAAAAGGATCATTACAAAACATTAGCTGAACACGCGTACCGCCAAGATGTCGAAAGATTTTGTGCTTTTCTATCCAACTGGATGTTTTCCAAGGCGTGTGATGCTCGAATTACATCCTCCGACATTTCGTCGCTGTCGTATCTCCAATTATACTCATCTTTCCTATTACCAGGCATGGAAGAACCTCCTCTCCTATCTGAAACACGGAAAACCCAAAGAAAAATAAATTTCCAGTAACCAGCTATGACCGTAAGAACAAAAATTAGATAAGAAATTTCATCTTACCCGGCATATGGGATGCAGGAAACATCCTGCGTATCCACAAAATGAGATGCATCCAACGGAAGTGGCAAACAAAGACACATTAGTTAATAATAGAACTCGAGAAAGAGAACTTAATCATTTCATTATTTACAATACATTCCTAAGAGATGATGAATTTATTCATAATATATTAGGAGTGGCAATCAAGGTACCTTTCTAATGAAGGTAAGCCTCCAGAAACAGATGATGAAGATGATGAGGTTCGTCGGACATTCCTTGGATCCAAATTGGATAAGGACTCAGAGTCAGGAGTCATTGATCTTCTTCCAGAACCCCTTGCTTGAGAATATTCCTGTGAAAGCATAAAATCAGAAGCAATTAGTCATCCCTAAACAATTCTTCTATCAAGTAGAGTTACCACATTATTAAACACCATATTCATCATCCTAATCAAACGTCAGGTACGAATATACTGTAATCTTGTTAGACTTGCAAAGAATTGAAACCAAACCTCAAACTTCAGAAACCCTCCAAGTACATCCAAAAGCAAAGGGCTTTCTCGATTCCTGTTAAGATCATACCCATACTTACTACAAAAATCCCTCAACTCAGCTTTCCAGAAATCTTTTTCCTGAACACAAAACCCATTAACAAAAAAGAAATTTAAGCAAATATTCCAACCAATGGATTTACAGAAATCAACCAACATTTACATTATTTTAAATTACATCATTACATGATTACCAAATTGCACTCAGGCAGATAAACTTTAAGGCTGTGGTTCAATTGTGCCCAATCCAAGTATTCAGCTATTAGTGCGGTAAGTAGCCTCCCTGCACGCATTGTGCTAAAGCAATGAAATACTTACGTACACGAGAAGTTATGTATTTGAATGCATGCCGAATTCTTATCACCATTCAAGAAAAGTTTGCCATCGATTCAGGATATAAGTGGCAAAAAGATATTTTCAGAAAAACAACTAATCAGAGGCGTTACCTGAAGGAGAAGCATGAAGTTGCTTTGCACGTTCATTACAGCTACCAAGTAATGCAGGAGGTACACCATCATCATTTTCAGTTACCTTATCTTCTTCCTCGATGGCCTCAAATACGCTAGCCCTTAGCTCGGCCTAACATAAAGTTCGAACAATGTAGAGAAATATACATAAAATAAGAAAATACTTGAAGCAAAACATATATCTGTCAACCAACGAATCACAGATTGGTGTTTAGCTATAAACGTCATATGTGGATGTTAGCTAACAACAAGCCAAGTTTGCATAACAACACATCATATTATGTTGCTGATCGTACTAAACTACACTACCTAATTTACACTCCCCCAACTAAATTTAAATTACTTTCCTAAACATTGGAAGCCCACGTTTTTTCACTCTTTTTACTCGGTGAAAATTCTCCCAAAGTACATTTTAAACCTAAGAATTTCAGCACCTAGCCATCAAGATCAGACTTTCTTTCTTGAATTATAAAAACCCTAGCTCAAAAGTACAGAAATCCCACTTAATAAAGGTAAAAATCCAACGTACATTTCCTGAACAAACATTGAGAACTACACAACTAGAAAAATGGAATTGAAAATGTAAAGAATGAAGGTGATTCTTACCCTGATCTTGGCTAAGACACCTTTCTTTTCTAAAGTTCGAGTGACAAGGGTCTTGAGATCCATCATTTCCCTCGTATAATCATCCATTTTTAGTTATCTTCAGGGCTCAAATTTCCTAACCCAAAACCCTAATTTTGAGTTTTTGTGTGCTGTAAAGAGAGGACAGGGATAGGAAGAGGAAGAAAAGAAATGGCTTTTTCTTTTGGGGTTTTTGAGTTCTCCCCCTAAATAAATTAGTAATGTAGCTTCCCCCTAACTAGCTAACTAGTTAACAGGGGTTAGTTGTGGGAGAGTTCGAGAGATTTTAATGTATTTAGGTTTTCTCCTGTTAGTTCTGAGGGAGTTTGAGGGAATCTCTCCAAATCTCCGTTAGTCGTGGGGGAGTTTAGAGGAGTCTCCTAAACTCTCTAGAAAACACCTGTTAGTCGTTGGGGAGTTTAAAAAAAGCTCTTGAACTCCCTGTTAGTCATAAAACCCTACAATACTAGGGAGTTGGTTGCTTTGGGGAGTTCGAAGGAGTTTTTAGTGTATTTTGGTCTCACAACAAATCTCTCAAAAGAGTAGAGATTTGGGAAGGAGTTTGGTGCGTAGAAAACCATAGGAGAAAGAAGATGAAACGTTTTTTTCCAGATATGTTTTTTTTCTTCTTTGATCTCCATGATTGTTTATAATAGTTTGATTTGTGTACTATTTTGATTGTTTTTCATATCTTTGATCTCCATGATTGTTTATTTTGATTGTGTGTATAGTTTTTTTTGTGTGGGTACTCTCTCTCTGTCAAAACCCTAATTTGTGGTTCAAAAGATCTTGGTAAGAAATTGCATGATTTGATTATAATGATATCTTTAAATTCAACCGTTGGAATATGATGAAATTTGAGTATGTCGTAGTTTATTTTGTTATAGAAGTACAGTAAAATTTTCACGCGGATCAGGTCACGTTTGCTACTGCAAAGCTTGCACAATATACGACTATGGTCTGCTGAGTTTAAATCCCGAATAGGGGACTGATTCCTATTTATCTCATTCTCCGCTTATCGGACAAAGCTGAAATTTTAGTATGATATTTGTATATATGAAGGTTTCCTACTGTAGAAATTTCATGAAGTTCTGATCACTTTAGGTACACCAAAGTGTGAGAAATCCGGAACTGAATTCTGTATGCACGTATTGAAAGTAGTCGGGTTCTGAGTAATGCATCTTTTTAATGAACCGTTGGAATGCTATGATTTTTGAGTGTGTTGTGGAATACTGAGTTATAAGGGTACCGCAAAAATTTCAAGAGGATCAGGTAAGTATTAGTACTGCAAAGATTGGACAAATCTGAAACTGTGTTTCGGTGAAACAGAATTCCTTTACAGCTATCTTCATAATTTGTTATGTCATCATGCATTAATTGGCTTGCTACTTTGCATGGGTGTCATTGAGAATCACTATCACTTGTTAAGTCCTCTTATTTAGACACATACTTCTCTTCTATTCTATATGCCAAAGTTCAATACAGTGGCGTACTTCATTCCGTATTGGCGTGTTTTAGCCAACTCATACGGTGCTTTTGTTGCAAGGAGTTGCTAATGGATTTTCTTTGATTAACAATTTGGCTAAGTAGCTCTGCGTGTTAGTACTGTGTAATCTAGTATCACATTTTTTTATCATGTTTACATTAGACTGTTTGGTGTTATTACTATCCTTGCTTTGTTAAGTTTTAGTATTAGTCTAAGTACTAATGTAGCTAACATGTCACACCATAGAATGGAAAAATCCAGCCAACCTGTTGAAAACAACAAGAAGAAAAAGAATGTTATGAAGAATAAGAATACGGAACCGGAAACGGAAGTGACTACGAATTACAAATAATGGAAAACTCGAGAGACTGAGAAATTATTGGAATTGTTGGTAGAAGCTACACTTAGAAGAAGAAAGACACTAGTGGATGTTCGTGAACAAAGGGAGTTAGAATTGTATGGAGACCGTTAAATTGAAGGGGAAAAAAATTATCTCGTTGCACAAAATAACATACTATTGATACAGAGATATGATAATTTTCATTTATTTTTTTCTTTTGATTAAAGATCAATGTTATTTGCAAATAAGGGTTTATTGTTTCTTAAAAGAGAATGAGTTAGGAGTGAACTCTCTCAAACTCCCCCAAACTCCCTCTAATAAACTCTCTCAAACTCCCTACACTCCCCCAAACTCCCTGAACTCAAAAACACAAAACTCTCTCAAACTCCCTACACTCTCTCAAAATCCCTGAGATTTAAAATACACTCAACTCCCCCGAAATCACTCGAGGACTAACCCCCTGTAATACTTTGAACTTACCCCTAAGTGCTAATTTCTGCCGAAAATGTCCTTACGCCGTGCATGTACGATCCGCTTGTGTATACTTAACCGTGATTTACCCGTTTTACCATCTCGTGCTGGACATGTGATGTTAGGGTTTTCAACTCTTCAACTCAAAAGTTCAGTCTCGTCAACGTCTTCTCCATTGACAATTTTAACATCTCCACCGTATGCTCATAACATAGATCCTCTAAAAACTACCCTATTATTCATCTTCACCAGCGTCAGCGTAGTCAGAAAGTGATATTGGTTATTGCAGTGGACATATAGGAAGGAAGTCTTCTGGTTCATCGTCATCTTCTACTTTAAGAAATAAGGCATGAATAGTGATTGGTGTATTTATTGGTATACTTCTTGTTGTACTTGGAGGATTTGTTTATAAGAAACGTCACTCAAGATGGTACTCAAAGAGTTGTATCGATCTGATGTATGTTTAGAAGAGACGAAGATATATATATGAAATCTTTTGATTTCTTTCCATTCTGATTCAATATCATTTTTCAATTCAGTTAATTTTTGTTTGTTAATTTCTTAGACAAATACTTTTCATAGATGTTCCTCAAGAATTTTGGATATAGAATAGTCGAATTAAGTTTGATTGTTTGGATATACCCAATGCATGATCGCAAGTGTCAAGTCTGGTACCCATCGCACCCGATATACTTAGAATTGTTTTTCTTCACAAGAAATGATTACCTATAACACAATTCTGAAGCATTGTCATCAAACTAATTGATTGATCACGTTTGTTAGTGTATGTACTGAAACTTCTTAATTATGTATTCAATTGGCTTTTGTAGTGATCTACACTACAAACGAATAATCAAGCTCAATCCTACAAGATCTACACTGTAGAAATGAAGATAAAACCTCAAAGAGGCAGAAGAACAAACTCAACAATTCTATTCACTGAACTGAAAGAGGAATACAAACTCTAACTTATTAGGGAAATGTCCCATCACGTGTGTCAAACACACACTCAATGACTAATTACTAACTGCACCTAGGTGCCCTTATAGCATGGGTGCCTTTGTATAACAAGGGACATGACAGCTTTCCTATATCATTTTTATAACGCATTCAAATGATTAGGTTCCCATGTGATACATTTAATTACTCTATTCAAGATCGTCATTCACTTTCGCATTAGGCCATCATGATGAGATGAGATGCATTGGCTACGAGTACTGATAATGGTTGGTTCCATTTCGGCCCCTTGGTACAACCATAATGCTGTATCATGGAAATGCGACCACCTGAGGGTAGAACTGATAAATCACGGTTAACTATACACAAGTGGATCGTACATGCAAGGAGTAAGGACATTTTTGGCAGAAATTAGTATTTAGGGGGTAAGTTATCAGTATTAATAATTTAGGGGGCAAAGCTACATTACTAATTTGTTTAGGGGGTGAAAACTCAAAACCCCCTTTTCTTTTTTCTTGTAGTCACCCCTGATTTCCACCCAAAATCTAGAAAACTGTTCGAACTTCCGCGTGTTTGGCTGTTAACTAGTAACCCGTGCCACGCACCGGGTACAATGAAAATTGACTACCATTGGTGAGGTGGGGCGAAGTCCCACACCCGTCCCAAAAGGATCCCAATTAACAGCTGCAGTGTTTAATGAAAATATCAATTATTATTGCAACTGATACCAACGATTACATATTATTTGAGCTTGGAGATTAAGAAATTCTCTTCAAAAAACAAAAAAGAAGAAATATTTTTCAAAAATTATACGAACTTTTAAAATCAGTATGTAGTTTATGACATTGTCAACAACAGGATTATTGGTGGTTAAATTAAAAATCACACTCGATGTAGTTGCATCAATATCTGATATTAGAAAAATATAAAAAAACACGATATTGATATAAAATAGATTGCCAAATTTAAATAGTGCAAAGCATACAAAGTTATTTCCGTCAAAGAAGACGTAATGCACTGATATCTCTTTCTTCATAAAGCATATATTTGCGTTAAGAGTCGAGCGGCCAATTCAGCTGATCTTTCAGGCTCCAACTTCTTGTAGTTAAATGAAAAATAGCAGTCACCGTATTGGTATCAATACCGGATATTGAAGACACTAAAAAACTCATGATATTAATATAAAATCAATTGCAAACTTTATATAGTGCAACACATATGAAGTGTTTCCCGTCGAAGAAGATGTAATCAATAAAACACATTGATATATCTTTCTTCAGAAATCATATACTTGCATTAAGAATCAAATGACCAATTCAACTGCTCTTCTGGGCTCCAAGGTCTTGTAGTTAAATATAAAATCACATAGTTTTATTGATATCTGACATTGGAGATACTTAAAGAACACGATATTAATATAAGATTTATTGTCAACTATGAATAATGCAAAGCATTTGAAGCGCTTCCCGTCAAACAAGATGTAATTAAGGAAATGTACTGATATATCTTTCTTCATAAATAATATACTTGCGTTAAGAATCAAACAGCCAATTCAACTTCTCTTCTAGGCTCCAACTTATTGTAGTTAAATGTAAATCACACACACTATATAGTTCTATTGATATATGTCATTGGAGATATTAAAAAAAGAAACACGGTATTAATATAAGATAGGTTGTCAACTTTGAATGGTGCTAAGAATTTGAAGCGCTTCCCATGAAAGAAGATGTAATCAAGGAAATGCGTGATATATCCTTCTTCAGAAATCACACATTTTCGTTCATAATCAAAAGGTTAACTAAACTTCTCTTCCAGGCTCCAACTTCTTGTAGTTAAACGAAAATCACACTCACTATATTGGTACCAATATCTGACATTAGAGACATTAAAAAAAAGTTATTAATATAAAATAAATTGCCAACTCTAAATAGTACAAAATATATGAAGTGCTTCTCCCTCAAGAAAATTCGTATATATATATATATCTTTCTTCTGAAATCATATATTTGCGCTAAGAATCAAATGGAAAATCCAATTGTTATTCTAGGCTCCAACTTCTTGTAATTAAATGTAAAATCACACACACACACTATATAGTTGTATTGATATACGACATTAGAGATAGTAAAAGAAACACGCTGTTAAAATAAAATAGATTATAATTTTGAATAATAGAAAGCGTATGAAGTGCTTCCCGTCAAAGAAGATGTAATCAAGGAATGCGTTGATATATCATTCTTATGGAATCATATATTTGCATTCGGAATTAAGAGGCCAGCTAAACTACTCTTCCCGGATCCAACTTCTTGTAATTAAATGAAAATCACACTCATTATATTGGTAGCGAATTTGACATTCGACACATTAAAAAAAATCCATTAATATAAAATAGATTGTCAACTCCAAATAGTGAAAAACATATGAAGTGCTTCCTGTCAAAGAAGATATAATCAAGGAAATGCATTGATATATCCTTCTTCATAAATTATATATTTGCGTTAAGAATCAAGCGCCCAATTTAAATGCCCTTTCAAGATCTAACTTCTTGTAGTTGAATGAAAAATCACACTCGTTATATTTGTATCAATATCGGATATTAGAGACACTAAAAAAAATCACGATATTAATATAAAATAGATTGTAAGCTCCAAATTGAACAAAGCATATGAAGTGTCTCCCATTAATAAAGATGTAATCAAGGAAATGCATTGATATATCTTCCTTCAGAAATTATATACTTGCGTTAAGAATCAAATGACCTACTCAACAACTATTTCAAGCTCCAACTTCTTGTAGTTAAATTAAAAAATCATATTATATAGTTGTGTTGATATCTGATATTAGAGACACTTAAGAAAAACATAATATTATTAATATAAGATAGATAGCCAAATCTAATTAGTGAAATGCATATGAAGTGCTTCCCATCAAAGAAGATGTAATCAAGGAAATGTGAGTTGACCCATTTGGTGAGGCGACACTTTTCCCCTCACCCGTCCCAGAACGAAACCCAACTAACGACTGCAACGTATGATGGAAACACCAATTATCATTTAGTAGATTGACAATTGGAACCAAATTCACAAATTAGATATTGTTTAAAGTGTTGGAAATTAAGAAATCTTGTTAATGAAACCCTTATCTAGCGATCTGATTTTCAAGATAAATAATTATCTCTGCCTTTTCTTAACACCGATTAAGGCTTCATCCAACAAAAATCATAGATCCAGCATGCCATTTTTGTTTGACGGTACTCTGTAGATTCCTTGCTGCTGTATTTTCTAAAAAGGGTTAATTCTAACCATGTTCTTTAGCTGTTGTTGTTTTTGGTTCTGATCGGACCATTATTGTTTTAATAAATCACTTAATTAAATTGGGTTAGTATGTATTTATCTAATCACAAAGGCTCCAAGGGCACGACAGTACCAAACAAAAACACACTTGCTAATGCAGTTATGTTAGGGATAATTGGAGTTTAGTACTCATGTTTTGACCAATACTAGGCTTTGGTCTAACATTTGTCCAACGTTAGGCTTTGATACCTGGACTGGACATTGACCAGAATTAACTTGGTTAAATATTAATTTCCGTTAAAAAATAGTTAAAATAATAATTAAGTAAAATAAAATGAAAGATAAAACAGAAATACTAACACAAAATTTACTACTATGACCTTAACTTCCTAACATTTACACGACCATTTGCCCTTCATTTCTACATTTACATTATAATTCCAACCACCACTACTTACTCCGTTTCTCTTTCTTCCCACCACCTATGCATCAGAATTCAGAACCACCTTCTTACTTTCTTTATCTCTTTCTTCCCATCACCACTCACTCCACCTCGAGAAACACTACCAGTTCGAACAGTTAACAACAAAAACCCAAGACAGTTTCTCAATCAAAACTCTAGATAATTCCATCAATATCAGTTTTGAACCCTCACTTCCATGCCGTTTCTCGCATCAAATCTCTCTCAAACACCAGCTTTCAGTAAAAAATTCAAGTAAACCCATCTCAAATCTGCATCTGCATCACAACAAAGCATTAACGATCAACTCAGATCCATCTCTCCACTTTCAATCTTCACCCAAAACCCATGAAAATCAGCCATTTGATCACCATCTTCTCGTTCCTTGGTTTCAATTTGATTCTCGATCTGATTCTTCTACCAGCAGTTCTACATGTTCTTCTTTGTTCTTCTCGATCTGAGGCTGTCGAGCTGATGCAGGCGGTGATCGGTGCAGTGGCCTGAGCTTGAGAAGAATATAACAGTGAATAAAGATAGAACTAATCTCGTTGAACTGATGGTTGCACGATTCGAAAATTGGGGTTTGATTTGATTCTTAAAATTGGGGTTTTGGTTGATTCAAAAATTGGGGTTTTGGTTTGATTTAGAAAATTAAGAATTTGTTGTCGGGAAATAAGAAAATAATCGATCCATTAGCTTGATGGAAATAGTGAGGTGGAAGATAAATTGGTAGCAGCAGTAAGACTAATGCAGTTTTCCTTATTCTGATTTTTTTTTTTTTTTTTGTTAATGGTGGTTGTTGTGTTCTTCAAACAAATCATGGAAGAAGAAAGAAAATTAAGAAATTGGTATCATGGTTTTAGGTTAAAGTATGAAATATGATTAAATTGTTTGATTTAGTTTCCCATTGATACATTACGGTCTGTATTAGGGTTGATAAATGTGTGCAGGGAATTAGGTTAATGAATGTTTGATCATTGTCGTCGGATTAATAATTTTATTTGAGCCGTTGGATTGTAGTCTCTTCTCAGGATACAATTATAAACTCAGTATTTTAGTTTTATAAAATTAATTAAGTCTGACTATAAACGGTCAATTCGGGTCAACGTCTAGTCCGGATACCAAGGCCTAACGTTGGACAAATGTTAGACCAAAGTCTAGTGTCAGTACTAAACTCTAATTATCCCGTTATGTTATGTCATCGAGAACTCTCACAATTACTGTCGGGAAAGACGTACATATCAAAAAATAGAAGAATACTGCTCAATTTCATGGAGATACCACAAATTTCAAAAGAAAAACAGAAATGCCATTCTGAAAGCTTTTACAATAGCCATTATTATTTGAAGGAATAACAAATTTTGTGAGTGAATGAGGGATAATATTAACCAGAATAACATGAAGACAGATACAACATTCTTATATAAGTTGTTGTCAAGAATTATAAATCCCATTTACCGGTAATTCTAGTGGTCATGGACCAATAGAAAGTGAAACCAAAAATCTAAACTGGCCCATTGAAAAATCAGAAGCCCTCACAGCCTGCCTTCCCTCTTGACCATTAAAGTAGTTCTTCCTAAGGTTAATATCCTCTTAAATGGTGTCTCACATAGACGGGAGAAAAATTCAATAATTTCCACTAACTAATAAAGGTACCGTCTCCCCCAAGAATGATAATTGCTAATTAAGGTGAGAGTAATCTTCAATCTAAATATCATAAAAAAGGGCGTTTTTTTAAAATACCCCATAAAATACTAACGGTACCCCCATTAGTTAGTTATGGTAGTTTTAATTTGGTTAACATGAAAATCATGAAATTATCCAAAATTTTGAGATTGATACCCCCTTTCAAAAATTTATTATACAACCATATATATAGATGTAAAATTATATTTCTAAATATGCAAAATCTTTCTTCCAAATATAGAACATTATTTTGACTGTGAGATTAATTGTGAGATTATATACTAAAAATATTATATCTTATGGAAGAACATAGAAAACCCTAGCTAGGTAAATCAACTATGGAATCGTTAGAATCTCATTTGGAAGGTCCGGGGATTGAATCATATTAAGATGAACCGTAAGGCATTTTATCAAATCATGTTTAAACAAAACCCACAAATCAAAATCTCTTTAGAATCCTTAAATTACAATCGATTGCAAAGAAAATCTTTAAGGCATTTTATCAAACGAAAAAGGTATGTTGTACAAAACAATAAGTTTTCAAATTAGGCTAAATAAAGTATAACATAAAATTAATATCAATGATCATGAGTTCATGAATCATGATTGTTTTATTGATAACCTCTACAAACTATTCATTTTAATTCTCCTCATCCATCACTATTGATACAGTAACAAGAAATTGACCAGACGAAAATTTTTATTCCCAAAGAAGAGAACTAAAAAACCAAGATTAAGATTTTTTGCGAGCTAACATTAACTTCAGACATTCCACTGTTTTGTGTAGAGGAAGTGAACAAATTCCAAAAGAAAATTTAAAGTTCGAGACTTTTACAAAGAGAAGGAAGAAGAACAAAAACTCTGTAATAAAGATGGGTTTGTGTTTTTATCTCTGATTTGTTATTCGGGGGTATAATTATTTTTTGAATTTGATGGGGTAGATAGATAAATGTTGAGGGTATATAGATAAAGGGGTATAGTTAGTATTTACGGGGGTATATAGAAGAACACCCAAAAAAAGTGGTTCAACTAAAGATTCCCAAAAGAAAATTATAATTGTCAATTTTATATGTTTTGTTTTTCTATTTCTAGAAAGAAATCATATGTAAAAAAAGAAATGCATGATGGTCGATTATCACAAAAGTCAGGCCATCTACCCGAACAATGCAGAAACTTAAACAAAAAAGTTGGTGTACAAAGTTGTAACTAAAAAAGTGGTTCAACTTAAAGACTGGTCATTCTTTTCTCGTAAAACCTGATCATAAAAGGATAAAACCAGGGCCAGTTTTACTAGTTTGATGATTTGGACCACTTATGGTCCGAGTTAGCGTTTGGTTTCTTTTACAAAGTTGTGGTTATTCATTAGATTTATTTAATGTACTATAGAAACAACCCAATTGAATTAGTAAGCCTTTTAGATATTAAGTAGAGATTGAAAGAAGTGTAAGAACCATAAATGGGCTTAGAACCATTAGATAGTTCACTTAGCCTATAACCAGAGACTTGTATGAAATTATGCTATGAACCTTGTGTGAGCCTTTTGGATAAACTCTTAGAGTGCTTGTATGATTAATAATTAGTCTATTTAATAACGATCGATTCAAAGGATGAACCAATGGATCGTGGATCTTGAGGTAGGCGTGGCTTGTCATCAAAAGAGGTGGGAATTTACATTAACACTTTTGTAACCATTGTTGTTTCTTTTACAAAAGTTTATGTTTAACAAATTCATGCATTGTCTGATTGTGCATTCCATGCATTATTTAATTTGAATTTCGATAGTTTGTTAGTTATTTTAATCTTTCCATTCCTTGGAAATGATCTGTCATGTTTTGTTCGTCTTTGTGAATGTTGTGGGAAATAAGAATTTTCATCTGTGGTATATATGATACACTCCTTCATTTATACCTACTTACTTTCAGCTTTTATGTTATGGCTAGAGCGAGATACCACAATATTACCTATTTGGTGTGGAACAGGTTGACAACAATATTTAAATTGTTCGAAGAAGGAGTTAGTTCCATATATATGATTGTTTATTTATATGAATTGGTTGTCTTTTAATGTTCAGGGAAAACATGTATTATTTTCCAAAATCATTCCAGTGATTACTTGAAAGTTAAATGTTATTTCTATTGGCACCCTCTTAGGGATGACGTGCTCACTCATTCTCACTTTCAGTTTCAGAGACAGATCAAAGTTGCGCCGCGGAAGCTTCAAGGAGTTGAGTCCGTTAGTTGGTTAATTTCGGCTATGTTTATTACGTTGTATATTCTTTTTGTAAACCAAATGACTATTGTATATGTAACATTTGAGAGGAGTTCTTGTATATATATATATATAGCGGCGCTAGTTTTTGGTTCAAGTTTTGCAGCAGATTTCTTAATTGAACGCTTAAGTATATGATTTAGATCCTTAGAGCAACATTAGTGTTGAGGTTCTATATTCCCAAATTGCTATCCCATATATGACTTTTTATTTGAAAATTTTGTTGTACGGTGCAGTGGTGCAGAAAATCCTATCCACCAACGTAGTTTAAATCTGCGTTTAACAATAAGCGTGATGCTATATTTGAGAATTTCCAAAAAATAGTTCTCATATATAGAAACTTCATTTGACAATATAGGATTTTGGCAACAAATATAACTTTTGGCAACCAACAGTGCGCTTTCTTTTGTTGCCAAATATGGGTTTTGAGAACAACGTTGTGGTTGCTCTTAGTGTCTCTTTATTTAGTTAATCTCTTGGATTAGTCAGCTGCTAGCTTTGGGGGCGCTACAATGTTGGTATCAGAGCTCACCATTAGATCTTACATGGGCGACAATAGGAATAGCCAGTTCTAGTTAATGAAATAGATTAGTTTAGAACTGGGCTGGGTTTGTGAGATAAACCTTAATTCATTAAAAACGATCAAGAACTAAAATACTTTTTGAACTGATTGATTGATTTGTTTAACATGTTGATTGCTTTCTTCTTGTTTTGCGTGTATATAAATTATGAAGTAAAAATTGCATGTTGAAACCAAAAATAGTATGAACAGACGAGGGTACCCAAATATACCACAATCTTAAACTTTTCCACCTATAAGTCCTCTTACCGAAAGTGATTATCTATGGACTAAGTCGAGACAATACAACGGATTGGTATTCACACTTTGTGTGATCGTCTATGGATACAAGATCGAGACAATACGACAATCAAAGTGTGATTACTTGATAATAGGTTCGGACTTAACCAAACTCTATAGGATCACTATCAAGTAATACGGAGTTAACGTTTGTGTAATTTAATTTAAATTATAATAGCAACAATTATAATTGCGGAAAACAAAAGTAAATGACACAACAAGATTTTGTTAACGAGGAAACCGCGAATGCAGAAAAACCTGGGGACCTAGTCCAGAATTGAATACTCTCAGAATTAAGCCGCTATACAAAATCCACCTAACTTCGTATAGTTGAGACCAAACAACTAAACCTATAGTTCACCTAGTTTCTTCAATATCCCTGCGCTTCCGACATTCAATAAGTGCACGCACTGGAACAATTCCTTTGGTTCGTATTCCAAACAGTAAAGGAACAACAAATTTGTTCGGTAACAACTCTATTCAATCTCAGTGATATGAGTTAGACAAAGGATCTTATGTTTAATCCAATAAACTCCTTTGTCGGGTTTAGATCAATCTATCCAACAACTACCAAAGTAGCAGAGTTTAGATTATGCAATCAATAATATGATCTTATCAAGATGCTAAATACTGATGCCGATCTACACAACTAATCAATCAAATCTATCAAAGATAAACCGGTTATAGTTGGATCCCGGTGGATCAAGTTTTGTGCACACCAAAGATTATGAACCCAAATCAGAAATCTTTTTCGTCTTCAAATCTTTTTAAATCTTCAATAACCACCTGCACACCACAACTCGAATCTCTTGTGATCAATCACACACAGGACGAAGTCTGTTAACAATGGATTATCACAATACGTCTTTAGATCTACAAACAGTTCTAAAGATCCCGTCGACACTTGGATCTAGTTTGAGTGAATCTTATATCAAAAGAGAATATTCTCAAGAATAAACAAACTAGGTGCAATCAAAGTTCAACAACCGTTAGTCAATCAAATCAAATCGAAAAACTAATAATACTACAATTATCAAGTTTCCCACCAACGGTACTCGTAGATCTTCTTGATCCCACAAAAGTCTTTAAACGAGCGGTCGTAAGAGATTTCGCCTAATTAGGGTACTTTCCTCTCCGAATAGACGGCTTCACCAGTAACAACACAACAAGGTAGTTTTGCTGGCTCATAGAATAGTTTGCTCGAAATGCAAACTTGGGGTTTTATAGACCAAGGAAGTTTGGACACCAAGGAATTTTCAAAACTGAAAATATTCTCAAGATATGCAATATATTTCCAAATTCGGTTCCCATAATTCCTAGAAATGCTCTGTCCAATATTAACTGAAATCCTACTAGAAAATCTCCAATTAGTAAATGCACATTACCAATTTTTATTTTCCAGAGATATGCATTTTAATTGCTGGTAATTAAAAGCATATAGAATTAACAACCTTAATTAAAAGATTCTCAACTTATTTCGGTCCGGGATCTCCTTGAGTTATTAAGGAATATCTTTGAACAATAAAAGATAAGAGTTACTGAACATGTTCAAAGTATGTCGACATCTTAATTCTCTGTAAATCCTCTTTCATATTTACAATCTTGGAACCGATTATACCACACTTCCAAACAAGTTTAGAACTGGTTCATCTGATTTCCAAGAACTATGTGATTGATCAAATCAACACACTAATCATGGTTTTACGGTTCTACCAAACACAAGGATCGGTTCTACCTTAATATGGTTACTGGGACTGGTTACATTAGTTACCAAATTGGTCACGTCAATTACCAGGACCGGTTACCATATTCTCATGGTATTACTTGTGATCGGTCACACCAGTTACCAGGATCGGTTACACCAATTACCAGGACCGGTTACACCAATTACAAGGATCGTTACACTCTTTTGTGATCGGTCACACCAATTACTAGGATCGCTTACACCAATTACTAGGACCGGTCACACCAATTACAAATATCGATCATACCATCTTAGGTGATTACTTAGGATCGGTTACACTAATAAAAGTCATACCAATACATAAGTCAGGCATTGTGACTAGTTTTACCAAGATACATAAAAAGTTATGATCGGCTCTACTAACTCACACATATTTGTAATCCAAAGATATGCAATGAATAAAAATACCAATAAGCCTAGCGATTTCATTTTCCATTCATAAAACAAGTTCATGAATGTACTTCCTTTAAACGAATGTAAACATTGTTTCCTAGGACGAAATCTTCACCCATACCCATACACATAATCACAATAGCATTCTTACGATTATGTCGATGTCTTATATACGAAGTTCAAAAGATAAGCGTTATACTTCGTATTGTAATTCCTTAATACTATGTCTACTAGAGTATAATCATTCACAGCTTCGCAGTTATGTTTTCAATATAGCACGACTTGAAAGATACGTTGGGAATGAAACGATTCAAGTCAAAATATTACTAACCTCAAGAGGAAGGATGATGTCGTCTATGTAACTTGTTACTTATTCACATTCTTCAAGTCTTCGAGTAATACTTGTATGTCTCATTATCCTAATCTTTCTAGCCTAACCTATACGAACTTGTCTCTAGTATATAATCAAGCGACTCTTTAATTGAGTTTTGATTCATTAAAATATGACAACCAAACTTGACATACCAACGCTTGGTGGGTTCTACCGAGCTATGCTCTAACAATCTCCCCCTTTGTCAATTTTAGTGACAAAACTCTTACAATCATATGGATAAACAAATTACAAAAAATTCATTATACATACGCTTGATTCCAAGTTTCAACAGCACAATACCCTGCATATATTCAATCCATAAATGGTGTTGAAGACATTTAAATAACAAACCTAATACTCCCCCTAAAGGTGAGATAGGTAGATTTTCAATCCGCACATCTTTATTATTTCCCTTTGTAGTCCAAATAACTACAATCAACATATGATATGTTTCTCCCCCTTAGTCAATGCTTTACTCTTTCGTTAGATATAACGTTTAAGCACAATTGTCCTTTCCTAAGTGATTACAAATCACTTGTTTACTCCATATATTTATCCCCCTTTTTGTCACAAAATGCCAAAGGTCCGAGAAAATACCAAAAACCGAAAGGATCTTACAATCCAAAAGAATTGTACAACCTATAAGAGTTAAGCACGAAGGTTTCACATACCACTTTAGATAACCAATATCAAAACCGAAACTACAAGTAATTTGGTTTTAATTTGTTATCAAGGAAACAATTGCCCGCAACAATTTTCCCTAATAGTTTAACAAATTGACTAAGAAAAACTTAGTTCACTTGCTAAACCGATTGTACAAGTACAATCGCTTGTTTCGATAAGACCAAATTAATGATCAGAATGAACTTTATTTATCTCATCAGGCACTAATTATTCAGACAATAACTTAGACCTTTAACTTTTAAACAAGACAAGTACTAGGATAGTTAACTAGCATTCCTGGTTAAGGCATTCGATTAGACTCGAATAACTGAAACCTCCACTTTGATAAGTCTAACTAAGATCAGAATTAACTTAGTTTCTCTTATCCGGAATTGAATTGGACTAAACAATTCATCCCGTAAGCCTTTTCTTTCGTTAAGCCATAAAAAATTCATACAAACCAAATAAATCAACTTGCATAATTATTCACCTCAACCGGAAGCAATTGAAACAACATAGACATTAAAGCACCGCAATTGCACCGCAATTTGCAAGCCTAAACAATTGATACCAAACAATAAAGCAAGATAACAATAGTTTTTCTAAACCGGAAACAATTGAATCACACACACATCCATACACAAATAGTGGAATAAAACATCAATTGTATCGAAATTTTGTTAAGCAAAAGCAATAAATATACGCAATAAACTCAGGCTTTTCTTAAACACGAAAACGATTAACTAACAAAGTCGTTACCTCAAATTTTGCATCCTCTTCTCCAATATGTTTGCATTTATTTCAGGGAGAATTGATATCGAAATATCATTATGTTGTCATCCTTATGTAAAACAAAATAATAACAACAACCAACCTTTACCAGAGAAAGGTTGAAAACCCCGAAACACATATGCTTTTATGCTAAACCAAAAATTCAACATATATATTGTGACTTTTTCACATATTATTTCAATCAGAACCCCTCATGATCCTTTGATAAAGCCTACTAACATTGGCTAGAACTTAATCCCGTTAAACCAAAATGTCACCCAAACTATAAGGGTTCACAACATATGAGATCGAATATCAAGGTTAGAAAACCGAAATCAAACATCCCATACACATACATAGCAATAAGATAAAGCATTCAAGCACATGCTATGTAAATCAAAAACTATCACAAGAAAAATTATAAATCAAATACTTTTATTCATAATATACCTAATACAATCATTGAAAGAAATCAAAAATTGGTGTTTATCTTCTTGCAACTCAGTCCTTCATATCATTGCTAAATGAAGGTGGATTATTACTTTCAGTCTCCAGCTTGTGAATTTCTTCAAGTATATAACCCTGTTGCTTGACCAGAATTTCTTGCAGGTGAGAAATTTTCGTGAAGGATTCTGCAAGAGCATGTAATTATGTCTTTGATTGAACACAAAAGTGTGTCAATGCTTCAATATACCGATCTTTCTTCCGCATATTATCTGTTTCCTTCTTGCTAAGCCAATCTCTCTTTTTTATTTTGCTCTTAATATCAAGAGAAGATCCAGACTTAATCTTAAGTTGATCTTTTTGATCTAGCATTTTACAAAGAGAAGATGTTGGATCCAGACTCATGGTTCGAACAAGGAATGACCGAAGAAGGAGAAGGATCTTTTTACCATTTTCATGCTTCCGAAAATATAATATTCCTATAAATACGAATATATCAAATATTTTCAAATACTAGATTTTATTCCCATAATCTACACATAATTGCCTTGATATTTCTTCTTCCTCACTCAAAATTCGGCACACATGGTGAGGAAAGAATTCTAATACCGATCAGGTGGTATGCGCATGAGATTTTCTCTCATTATGGAATTTTGAACAACCAGAGTTTCCTTGATCTAGCATCGTATGATAAATTCTCCTCTTGTTACCTCGAACTAGCGAAGTATCTTGAGATTGACTTGGGTTTCCAATGCACTTTTAGCAATTCTGTTTTTGAGACAGTTTTTGCATCTTGTCTTATTTTTTCCTTTACCATTAGATGATTTAATAACATCGGAAGACATGTCCATTTTTAAAATGGGTAAATCACTAATGGAGGAGAACAAATAATATTGACAACTAATGCAATATTAGTTGTTTCCTCTTCTTCAGAATCATATGAATCAGAGCTCTCATTTAGAGTTACAGCCAGAGCCTTGCTTCCAGTGTATTTCTTAAGATTGGAACAGTCTTTAGCAATATGGCCAAATCCTTTACACTTAAAGCACTGCGTCTGATATTCATCATCTTTTTCATGATCCTTTTTGACAGGAACTCGATCATGTGGGCGAGAAGATCGATGAGTATCCTTTGTGAATCTCTTATTTCGTTTATTTAAGAGATTTCGAAACTATCTAGTAATCAATGATAATGATTGTTCAATTTCATCATCAGAGTTTTATGCAATCTGTTTCGTCTGAATCATCCATCTGTCTATTCCTCTCCAATGGAGTTTTCGGAATTTTCGTAGCTGTAAAAGCGATTCCTTTACTTTGAATAGACTGTGATTCATGTTTAAAGATCTTTAACTTTCCAACGAGCGTGATTCGTAAGAGATTTGAAAAATCATTTGCTTCTATGATTGCATGCTTCTTAGAATCGTATCTTGGTGGCAACGATCTGAGAATTTTGCACACTATATCTTTTTCAGAGATAGTCTTTCCAAGCGAGAAAGAGGCATTAATTATCTCAGAGAGTTTAAGATGAAACTCTTCAAAAGTGTCGTTGTCATCCATTCGAATGTTTTCCCAATTGGACGTAAGAGTTTGAAGTCTAGCTTCTTTCTCTGAAGTATTTCCTTCGAATACGATCTGAAGATTATCCCAAGCTTCTTTCGAAGTTTGACATGTTGATGCATGATGTTGTAGATCACGACTTACAGCATGTATTATAGCATTCAAACCATCTGAATTCTGCTTCGCAAGAGCCTTTTCTTCGTTTGAAAAATCTACTAAGCGTTTAAACTCAGTTTCCGAATTTTCTATCTTTGGACGAATATAACCATCGACTACTAATAGCCATGTATTAAAGTCTCGTGATTGAAGAAAAGATCTCATAGCAGATTTCCACCATAGATAGTTTGTTCCGTCAAATCTTGGCGGTACGTTAACTGAAGTCGACTCATGAGAACTCGAGTTCATTCTTATAGGCTGGATCGCACCAAACACAGATTGTTAGATCTTTTCGTGTTTGCTTGCTCTTATACCAATTGAAAAGACGAGGGTACCCAAATACACCACAATCTTTTATTTTGATCAAAACTTACACAAGACCCACTGTGTATAAACCTCTTGGAGATACAATCACTCAAGGAATCTTTCAACATAGTGTCCACTTGATATAGGGTTAGTCCGAACTAGCCTAATAACTCGTGAATTAAATATCAAAGGCAAGTGGAGAAAACCAATACACTTTGTGTTATTGTCTATGGATATGAAATCGAGACAATACAACAACAAAGTGATCACTTGATAAAAGGTACGAAAATAACCGAAACCAATGGGATCAATATCAAGTGCCCTGTTAATGTACAAAGAGAAATCTATTTTAGTTATAATAAAACAATTATAATGCGGAAATTAAAAGTAAATGGCACAGCAAGATTTTGTTAACGAGGAAACCGCAAATGCAGAAAAACCTCGGTACCTTGTCCAGAATTGAATACTCTCAGGATTAAGACGCTATACAAAATCAAACCAACTTCGTATAGTTGAAACCAAGCAACTAAACCTATACTTCACCTAGTTCCGTCTGTATTCCCATGCCTCCAACTTGTAATAAGTCACGTACTTGGAACAATTCCTTTGGTCCGTATTCCAGACAGTAAAGGAACAACAAATCTGTTTGGTATCAACTCTTTTCAACCAAGTGATGTGAGTTCGACAAAAGGCTCTTCCGTTTATCTCAATAAACTCCTTTGTCAGGTCCTTAGATCTATCTATTAACAATTGCCGAAGTAATCGTCTAGATTTTGCAATCAATACTTTGAATCACAAAGAAACGTATTGACGCCGATCTACTCAACTAATCAATCCAATCTACCACAAGGATAAACTGATTATAGTTGGATCCTCTTTAACCGAAACAAGTATTGTGCACACCAAAGATTATGAACCCAAATTAGAAATCTTCAAAGTCTTCTTTGTCTTCAAATATTCTTAGATCTTCAATAAACACCTGCACACAATCAAATTGAATCTCTTGTGATCAATCACGCACAGAACGGAGTCTGTTAACAGTGGATTATCACAAGACGTCTTTAGAACTACAAATAGTCTAAAGATCCCCGTCGAAACTTCGATCTATTTTGAGTAAATCTTATATCAGAAGAGAAGATTCTCAAGCATAAACAAACTAGGTGCAATCAAAGTTCAACAACCGTTAGTCAATCAAATCAATCGAAAACTAGTAATAAACCGCAATTATCTAGTTTCCCACCAACGGTACTAATAGAGCTTCTCAATCCCAAAGAAGTCTTTAAACTGAGCGGCCATAAGGGATTTCACCTAATTAGGTTACTTTCGTCTCCGAATAGGCAGCTCCACCAGTAACAACATAACTAGGTAGTTTTGCTGGCTCTGAGGATTATTTTGCTAGAAATGCAAACTTTGGTATTTATAGACCAAGGAAGTTTGGACACCAAGGAATTTCCAAAACCGAAAATATTCTCAAGATATGCAATATATTTCAGATTCGGTTTCCATAAAATCCTGGAAATGCTTTGTCCAAACATTGACCGAATATCTCTTAGAAAATCTCCAATTAGTAAATGCACATTACCAATTTTCATTTTTCCAAAAATAAAATTAAAAATCTTAATTAAAAGATTCTCAACTTATTTTTCGATCTAGGATTTTCCTTTAGCTATTAAGGAATATCTTTGAACAATAAAAGATAAGCGTTACTGCACATGTTCAAAGTATGTCGACATCTTTACTTTGTAAGTCCTCTTTCATACTTACAATCTTGAAACCGATTTGCCACACTTCCAAACGAGTTTAGAATTGGTTCATCTGACTTTCAAGAACTATGTGATTGATTAATAACACTCAATCACAAATCATGGGTTTCTCGGTTCTACCAAAACAAGTTTCGGTTCTACCTCCATGTGAGTACCGTGCATAGTCACACTAGCTTTCCAAAAATTTGGTTGACTAGATACTAGGATCGGTTCCCCACATACTTATGGTAACTACTTGTATTTGCTGCACATGTCCATAGGATCGGTTCCCCTTTCAATAAAAACTTGTTGCACATGTTCATAGGATCAGTTCCCTCATCTACTAAAAACGTGTTGCACCTCTTACAAGGATCGATTCCCCTCTTGGGATCGGTTGCACCTCTTCATAGGATCGGTTCCCCTTTGCCTAGAATTGGTCATACCAATAACACTAAATCGATCATACCATCTCAGATGATTACTTAAGATCGGTTTCACTAATAAAAGTCATACCAATACAAAAGTCAGGCCTTGTGAATAGTTTTACCAAGAATGTAAACAAGTCATGACCGGTTATACTAATCACACATATTAGTAGTTCAAAAGATATGCAATGAATAACAATACCAATAAGCCTAGCGATTTCCCTTTCGATTCATGAAACAAGTTCATGAATTTACTTCCTTTAAACTAATGTAAAACATTGTTTCCTACGATGAAATCTTCACCTCATACCCATACATAATCACAATAACATTCAAACGATTATGTCGATGTCTTATATACGAAGTTCAAAAGATAAGCATTATACTTCGTATTGTATTCCTTAATACTACGTCTAACTAGAGTGTAATCATTCATGCTTCGCAGTTATGTTTTCAATATGCACGACTTGAAAGATATGTTAGGGAATGAAACAGTTCAAGTCAAATATCACTAAACTCAAATGGAATGATGATGTTGTCGTTGTAGCTCCTTACTTCTTCAGTTCTTCAAGTCTTCGCAATACTTGTAATGTCTCATATCCTAATACTTTCAAGCTAACCTATACGAAGTTGACTCTGGTACATAATCAAGCGACTCTTTAAATGAGTTTTGGTTCACTAAAATATGACAACCAAACTTGACATACTAACGCTTGGTGGGTTCAACCGAGCTATGCTCTAACAATCTCCCCCTTGTAAATTTTAGTGACAAAACTCTTACATCACATGGACAAACAAATTACAAGAATTCATTACACATACGCTTGATTCTCGAATTCAACAACACAATAACCTGTATACATTCAATCCATAAATGCCGTTGTTGGCATTATAATAACAACGCTAATACCCCCCTAAAGGTAAGATATGCAGATTTTATCAATTCGCACGTCTTTGTTATTCCTTTGTAGTCCATATAACTACAAGTATCATATGATATGCTACCCCACCTTAGTTTATGCTTTACTCTTTCGTTAGAAAAACGTTTAAGCACAAATGTCCTTTCCCTTAGTGATACCAATCAATATAAATCAATACCAGTTCTCCCCCTTTTTGTCGCAAAATGACAAAGGTATGAGCAAATAAAGGACAACCGAAAGGAGCTTACAAATCTCAGAATAGACTTGCAAACCTATAAGAGTTAAGCACGAGGGTTCCACACACCATTTTTTATAATTAATATCAAAACCGAAACTACAAAGTAATTTTGTTCTGATCTTAGTTCCTTTGCTAAACCGCTTGTACAAATACAAT
Source organism: Papaver somniferum (assembly GCF_003573695.1). Taxonomy (NCBI): domain Eukaryota; kingdom Viridiplantae; phylum Streptophyta; class Magnoliopsida; order Ranunculales; family Papaveraceae; genus Papaver; species Papaver somniferum. The sequence goes on along the minus strand of NC_039366.1, from coordinate 155,745,704 downwards.
CGCTTGTTCGATAAGACCAAAATAAAGATAACTCTATTTTTCTCATCAGGTTCTAATTATCCATATAACTTAGACCTTTAACTTTTAAACAAGATAATTACTAGGTTAGTTAACTAGCATTTCTTGTTAATGAATTCGATTAGACTCGAATAATCGAAACCTCCACTTTGATAAGTCTAACTAAGATCAGAATTAACTTAGTTTCTCTTATCCGGAATTGAATTGGACTAAAAAATTCATCTCGTAAACCTTTTCTTTCGTTAAGCCATAAACAATTCATACAAACCAAATAAATCAACTTGCATAATTATTCACCTCAACCGGAAGCAATTGAAACAACATAGACATTAAAGCACCGCAATTGCACCGAAATTTGCAAGCCTAAACAATTGATACCAAAAAATAAAGCAAGATAACAATAATTTTTCTTAACCGGAAACAATTGAATCACACACACATTCATACACAAACAATGGAATAAAACATCAATCGGACCGAAATGTTGTTATGCAAAAGCAAGAAATATACGCAATAAACTCAGGCTTTTCTTAAACACGAAAACGATTAACTAACAAAGTCGTTACCTCAAATTTCACATCCTATTATCCAATATGTTTGCATCTTCTTCCAGGGAGAATTGATATCGAAATATCATTATGTTGTCATCCTTATGTAAAATAAAAGAATAACAACAACCAACCTTTACCAGAGAAAGGTTGAAAACCCCGAAACACATATGCTTTCATGCTAAACCAAACAATTCAACATATATATTGTGACTTTTTCACATATTGTTTCAATCATAACCCCTCATGATCCTTTGATAAATCCTACCAACATTGGCTAGAACTTAATCCTGTTAAACCAAAAAGTCACCCAAACCATAAGGGTTCACAACATATGACATCGAATATCAAGGTTAGAAAACCGAAATCAAACATCCCATAGACATACATAGCAATAAGATAAATCATTCAAGCACAGGCTATGTAAATCAAAAACTATCACAAGAAAAATTATAAATCAAATAATTTTATTCATAATAAGATAGTTTTATTCATAATATACCGAATACAATCATTGAAAGAAATCAAAAATTTATGTCTATCTTCTTGAAACTCAGTCTTCGATATCAGTGCTAAATGAAGGTGGATTATTACTTTCAGTCTTCAGCTTGTGAATTTCTTCAAGTAGATAACCTTGTTGCTTGACCAGAATTTCTTGCAGGTGAGAAATTTTCGTGAAGGACTCTGCAAGAGCATGTAATTCTGTCTTTGATTGAACACAAAAGTGTGTCAATGCTTCAATACACTGATCTTTCTTCAGCATATTCTCTATTTCCTTCTTGCTAATCCAATCTCTCTTTTTGATTTTGCTCTTAATATCAAGAGAAGATCCAGACTTAATCTTAAGTTGATCTTTCTGATCTAGTATCTTACAAAGAGAAGATGTTGGATCCAGAATCATGGTTCGGACAAGGAATGACCAAAGAAGGAGAAGGATCTTTTTATCATTTCCGTGCTTCCGAAAATATAATATTCCTATAAATACGAATTTATCAAATATTTTCAAATACTAGATTTTATTCCCATAATCTACACATAAGTGCCTTGATTTTTCTTCTTCCTCACTCAGAATTCGGCACACATGGTGAGGAAAGAATTCTAATACCGATCAGGTGGTATTAGCATGAGATTTTCTTTCATTATGGAATTTTGAACAACCATAGTTTCCTTGATCTAGCATCGTTTGAGAAATTCTCCTCTTGTTACCTCGAACTAGCGAAGTATCTTGTGATTGACTTGGGTTGCCAATGCAACTTTTAGCAATTATGTTTTTGAGACAGTTTTTGCATCTTGTCTTATTTTTTCCTTTACCATTAGATGATTTAATAACATACCGAAATACTTTTGTTAAGCCATAAACAATCCATACAAATCAAATAAATCAACTTGCATAATCATTTATCTTAACCGGAAGCAATTAAAACAAACATAGACAATATAGCACTGCAATTGCATCGAAATTTTGTAAGCCTAAACAATTGATACCAAACAATAATCAAAGATAATAGTTTTTCTTAACAGGAAACAATTGAATCACAATCAAACATCCATACACAAATAATTGAATCAAAATCAATTGTACGGAAATTTTGTTAAGCAAAAGCAATAAGGATATGAAATAAAATCATGCTTTTCTTAAACAGGAAAACAATTAACTAACAAGATTGTTACCTCAAATTCCACATCCTCTTCTCCAATATGTTTGCATCTTCTTTCCAGGGAGAATTGATAGCGAAATATCATTATGTTGTCATCCTTATGCAAAAAAAAAAAAGAATAACAACAACCAACCTTTACCAGAGAAAGGTTGAAAACCGGTTTTAACTATGCAATGCAAAAGTTGAAACCTCGAAACACATATGCTTTTATGTTAAACCAAACGATTCAACATATTGTGACTTTTTCACATATTATTTCAACAGGAACCCCTCACGATCCTTTGATAAAGCCTACCAACATGGGCTAGAACTTAATCCCGCTAAATCAAAAAAGTCACCCAAACCATAAGGGTTCACAAGTTATGAGATCGAATATCAAGGTAATAAAACCGAAATTAAACATCCCATAAACATACATAGCAATAAAATAAAGCATTCAAGCACAGGCTATGTAATCAAAAACTATCACACAAAAAATTATAAAATAATAATTTTATTCATAATAATAAGATATTTTTATTCATAATAGACTTTACAATTATTGAAAGAAATCAAAAACTGAAGTCTATCATTCCCTTGATTTAGTCCTACAAGGTTGAAGCCGGATCTGATGATTTCACAGGATTCCAATCATCTTGTATGATTATTAGTCTTGATTCAAGACTAACAACATTGTCATTGACTTCCTTTACTTCCTTTCGCAAATCTTTTTCCATATTCCTTACTTCACATAGGATTAGATCTAGTTTTAATGACAGATTCTTAAAAAGATTGTCATTGAGAGATGAAATTTCTTCATTTGGAACATCTTGATGAAGTTCTGGAGATGAATCTGAATCACCATCGGAGGATTCGATACGAAGCTTCTTGTTAGGAAACAGAATTGTCCAGACTTTTTCAGTCTTGCGAGAGTTGCATCTAGAGGAAGACATTCTGTCAAAACTCTATAAAATGAAGTAAGAGGTCTTTCTTCTTATAAGTTCTCAAAATTTTTTGAGAATATTATTCAATTAATTTCTTTACCGAAAACCCATTTAGAAATATTTTTATTCAAATATTTATAATTGTATCCTTACTGTGTGTTTTTTGTAAGTACAAGTGATGATTCATGATAAACGATTAGGTTTTCATATTTCGGTTATTAAATTTTCTTCCTTTGAAGGTTTCAACATTCATAAGAAATTGAGAAGCACTTGTGTTTGAACTTTTAGGTTCAACTCTCAATCTCGAAGTAAGATTTTGATGTTCGACAATCATATTCACCCTTTTAGGAGTGATTTTTGATGTAGACTTAGATCTTGGACTTTTGGGTTTGTAGATTCTTCCCTTTACAAAATCAGGACATTGCCGTTGATAATGCCCCTTTTGTTTGCATTGAAAACAAACGCCAGAAGTCTTCTGGTTGCAGGATTTAGGTTTCACGAATTTGTTTGACCTTGTATCCTTGCCTTTTGATATATCGATATCAGGTGACGATTTTCTGAAGCAGTTGAGCTCGTCTCTCAGTTTCTGATTTTCTGCTTTTAGCTTCCTTATCTCATCTCGAAAATATTTAATCTCGAGAATGGGTTTAGATACTTGAACCTTTTCGGAACATTGAGAGACCTCGATTTTCTCTAATCGCTTGTTGAATTTTTCTTTATCATTAAGAAAACTTCGTTTGAGCTGATCAAGCGATGATTAATTCCATTGATGTTATATTCAAGAAACTGAGTTCTATTATCTTTACATAGAACCAATTTTTTGAAAATCGTAGGTGTAACCTCTTCTTGAGTATCTATTGTTGAGGATATTTCAGAGTTAGAGACTTCTGCAATGGTTGCAATATTATCCAACATATATTCTTGATTATCCTTGTCAAGGGAATAGTCAAAAGTTGCAATATATGCATTTCTTTTCCATTGGTTATCCTTAGTAGGACAATCCGGAGAAATATGACCAAATCCTCTACATTTGTAGCATTGAGGAATATCATCATCATCATCCCAAGTGTCTTCACTATTACGTGTAGAAATATGTTTTCTTTTTGACACAGGAGATTCTCTTTTCAGATATCTCAACAATTTTTTGAGTTTTTGAGTAATAAGAGACAAATGATGATTTATATCAGCCTCATCTTCAGCATTTTGATCTTCCTGATCTAAGGAGTTTTCCGAATATTGATTCGGAATATTTTTACTAGCATTATAAGCCAGATTGTCTTTTTGTTTAGACGAATACTCCTGATCAAATATCTTTAGTTTACCAACAAGGGAACTTCCTAATAACGAGGAAAGATCATTAGCTTCAGTGATTGCATGCTTCTTAGAATCGTATCTTAATGGCAACGATCTGAGAATTTTGTATACTATATCTTTTTTCAGAAATAGTCTTTCCAAGATAGAAAGAAGCATTAATTATCTCATAGAGTTTGACATAAAACTATTCAAAAGTGTCGTTGTCATCCATTCAAAGGTTTTCCCAATCGGACAATAGAGTTTGAAGTCTAGCTTCTTTCTCTGAAGTGTTTCCTTCGAATACGATCTGAAGATTATCCCAAGCTTCTTTCGAAGTTAGGCATGTTGATACATGATGTTCTAGATCACGACTTACAACATGTACAATAGCATTCAAACCATCTGAATTCTGCTTAGCAAAAGCCTTTTCTTCAGTTGAGTAATCTACTAAGCGTTTAAACTCAGTTTCCGAATTTGCTACTTTCGGGCGATCATAACCATCGACGACTAATAGCCATGTATTAAAGCCTCGTGATTGAAGAAAAGATCTCATAGCAGATTTCCACCATAGATAGTTTGATCCGTCAAATCTTGGTGGTACGTTAATCGAAGTCGATTCATGAGAACTCGAATTCATTTATTATAGGTTGGATCGCACCAAACACAGAATGTTAGATCTTTTCGTGTTTGCCTGCTCTGATACCAATTGAAAAGACGAGTGTACCCAACTATACATCAATCTAAAACTTTTCCACCTATAAGTCCTTTCTCCGAAAGTGATTGTTTATAGACTGAGTCGAGACAGTACAACTAATCGGTTCACACTTCGTGTGATCGTTTATGGATACCAGATCGAGACAATACGACAACAAGATAACTTGTGTGATTGGCTATGGATACAAGATCGACATAATACAACAACGAAGCATGTTTACTTGATAATAGGTTCAGACTTAACCAAACTCTAGGGATTGTCTATCAAGTAAAATATGAATTAACATTTGTGTAATTTACTTTAAATTATAATAACAACAATTATAATTGCAGAAAATAAAAGTAAATGACACAACAAGATTTTGTTAACGAGGAAACCGCAAATGCAGAAAAACCTCGGTACGTAGTCCAGAATTGAATACTCTCAGAAAGTCGCTATACAAAATCAAACCAACTTCGTATAGTTGAGACCAAGCAACTAAACCTATAGTTCACCTAGTTTCCTCAGTATCCCTGCGCTTCTAACTTGTTAATAACTCACGCACTTGGAATAATTCTTTTGGTTCGTATTCCAAACAGTAAAGTAACAACAAATCTGTTCGGTAACAACTCTTTTCAAACAACGTGATTTGAGTTTGACAAAGGCTCTTCCGTTTAACCAATAAACTCCTTTGTCGGGTCTTTAGATCAACCTCTCAACAACTACCGAAGTAATTGTTAGACTATGCAATCAATACTATTAATCACAAAGAAATGTATTGATGCCGATCTACTCAATTAATCAATCCAATCTGTCACAAAGATAAACCGATTATAGTTGGATCCCTTTCCAGCCGAAACAAGTATATTGCACACCAAAGATTATGAACCCAAAAAGTCTTCTTGTCTTCAAATAATCTTTAATATTCAATCAACACATGCACACAATCAACTTGAATCTCTTGTGATCAATCACACACAGAACAGAGTCTGTTAATGCTGGATTATTACAAGACATCTTTAGATCTACAAACAGTATAAAGATCCCCGTCGAAACTTCGATCTAGTTTGAGTGAATCTTATATCAGAAGAGAAGATTCTCAAGCATAAACAAACTAGGTGCAATCAAAGTTCAACAACCGTTAGTCAATCAAATCAATTGAAGACTAATAATAAACCGCAATTATCTAGTTTCCCACCAACGGTACTAATAGAGCTTCTCAATCCCAAAGAAGTCTTTAAACTGAGCGGCCGTAAGAGATTTCACCTAATTAGGTTACTTTACTCTCCGAATAGGCGGCTCCACCAGTAACAACACAACTAGGTAGTTTTGCTGGCTCTGAGGATTAGTTTGCTAAAAATGCAAACTTCAATATTTATAGACAAGGAAGTTTGGACACCAAGGAATTTCCAAAACCAAATATTCTCAAAGATATGCAATAAACACAAAATCGGTTTTCATAATTCCTGGAAATGCACTGTCCAAATATTGACCGAAATCCCAATAGAAAAATCTATAATCAGTAAATGCACATTACTAATTATTATTTTCTAAATATATGCATTTAATTGCTGGAGATTAAATAGCATATAAAAACTAAGAAACCTTAATTAAAACATTCTCAATTTATTTCGATCCTGGGATTCTCCTTTAGCTATTAAGGAATATCTTTGAAAAATTAATGATAAGAGTTACATCACATGTTCAAGTATATCGACATCTTTACTTTGCAAGTCCTTTTGCATACTTACAATCTTGGAAACAATTTGCCACACTTCCAAACAAGTTTAGAATTGGTTCGTCTGAATTCCAAGAACTATGTGATTGATTATCCTATCAAAACACCAATTATGGGTTTCACGGTTCTACCAAATCAAGTTCGGTTCTACCTCCATGTGAGTACTGTGCATAGTCATGCTAGTTACCAAAATTCGGTTGACTAGGTATTAGGATCGGTTCCCTACAACTTATGGTAACTACCTGTATTCAGTTGCACATGTCCATAGGATCGGTTCCCCCAAAACTACAAACTTGTTGCACATGTTCATAGGATCGGTTCCCCCATCTACTAAAATCGTGTTGCACCTCTTACAAGTATCGATTCCCTCATCTGCAAGGAAACAGAGCCATATAAAAGTGATGAGTGATTCAACCTCTTCACTGGCGCATTTATTGAGCAATTCAATATTTTCATATGAAATTTATCCAGAATGGTGCATGTAGCAACAATCCCGGAGATTCTGTAAATTTCGGCACCTTGCCTTTCCTTTATTATAAGTTTCTTTGAATGCTTTCTGTGCTATGTTCCCCGACCGAACCCTTAATATTGATATGGTATGACAATTTGTGTTCACTCGCAGCAGAGTAACACGAATTTCCAAGTATCAAGGTTAAGGTCCTTGCATAAAGTACTCAATCAGAAATCATACTACTCTCTAGCAATAAACTTAAAGAACTCTGTGTCAACACATAGAATTCAATCAATCTTGTGATAATTCACAAGATTCAGATATTACCCTGACTAATTTGCAAAAATTAGGATTTTGCGCCTTGCGCAATATATCAGACCTTTCCTGTCGAAACTAAGCCTAGGCAAACTAGGTAATTAATCTACCATGGATTAGTAGGTGCAAAATCTTGCCCAGAATCAGGAAACAAGATAAAGGAGCCGCAGAATAGGAGCAGGAGTAAAGGGAGGCGTGGCCATGCCTTAGGACAGCCGACGCCATTTTCCATTGGCCACGCCCCATTTTGCCTAAACCGGCCCTATGTCCCTCGACCAATCACGTCGCCTTAAACCCGCCACACGCACATAAGTTGTGGCTGGGCCCATACTTGCCGGCCCTATTTCCCATCGACCAATCAGGTCACTTTAAGCTTGCCACACCCACACCAGAAGTATAGCCATACTCGCGTTTGGCCGACCCTCTCTTTTTCGACCAATCAGGTTACACTAAACCTGCCGCAATATTAAAAAAGAGAGGCAAAATTGCGCCAATACCAAATTGGCTTTCCAAAGTTGCGCCAATGCGCTAACTGGCATGCCAAACATGCATGACCAACGTGTCGGACGTGCCACTTTGCCACAGAAGCATGCCGAACGTGGCAACATACCATAAATAATGCACTTACGTGCCAACCAATCTTCTGTTCGTGGCCAACGCCATAACAGACTTCAATGTGGTTATCTTAACCAGAAACACGACCTTGCATGGTCGAAACCCTAATTTCCAGTCGTGGCACAAATTATGCCACTTCAGACCCCACAACATGCCACGAGCCGTGCGGGACCCAGGAAGCCCTAATAAAGACGCCATATCATAGCCACCCGTGGAAATCCTTGCTCCTGTGGCAGTTTCCATATGATGGCATGGCTATGGTTCCTTTGGCGTGGCTATGGCACCATTTGTACAAAACGTCGATGCGCCACGACCACATGCCGTATGCCGTATGCACTAATTAGGTTTTTGGCATACCAAACCCTAATTTAGGAAAAGTTGCTACGCCAACCAAGCCAAGTAACGTTTCCCAAAGCATTGGAATTGATGTGGAACAAGGCCAATGTTGCCACGCCACATTTGGGTCTAACACCAATATGCCAAAACAGCTGCCACGGCTACGCCACTGGCATGCCGCTATGCCATGCCTATGCCAGGCGCCACTATGCCAATGACGCCACTTTGATATACAACAAGATGTGGCCATAATCAATGGCCACCCTTTCTCATGGGTCACAATCTTAGCCGTCCAAATTCGCCACAGAATTGACAGGCCTGTGGCAAGTCTTAGGCGACCATCCAAGATAAGCCTAATATCATCTCATGCTATTCTCCTGCGGCAAGTCTCTTGACTTTGACTTGCCACACATAGCAACCTGCTACACGTTTTCCACGAAAACACTCGAGACATCAAACATGTCACAAACTGGGGGATACTCATCAGGGTATTGGTATTGCGGTTTACAGCGTGCGGCGTGCAACACACCCATTATAAGAAAGTGTCAGAAAGCAGGGCAGTTAGTGGCGGCAAGAAGTTGTAGATGGTGGATTTTCGACAAAGGATAAAATCGTAATCCATAATTATACGAACTCCTGATCCAGCGGTCAGATGTGAGTATTGAGACACGAGTCTCTCATCGAACCCTCTGACTGAGAATACTGTCTCTCAGAGTACATGCATATATGTAGTCTCTCGGCTGGACAACGACATATCTCATGAATACTGAACATTTCAGTAATTATTTCTATATAGAATCACGAGATTGACGGCTCCTAGACAGCTTGCTCTGCTAGTATAGAGCGATAACGCCTTCAGGATACAAAAAACAAGTTTCCCTGACTATATAAAGGATATGAAGCTCCAGCAAGCTCATGTCAGAATAATTAATGCTCCTAGACATCTTGCTCTGCTAGTATATAGCCATAAGTTAATTATTCCTAAATTCTTGGATTTATCCACTGAATTTCCGAAAATATTCAAATATTTTCGCAATATTTCGTTACTTCAATCTATGGTTCTTCCCAGCAGAATTCCATGGGTTAGTAATAAATATTCAACGCACGGGCGTCTGAGCTACCTCCGAGTAAGTCCCGGCTCAAAATGTGCAAGTGTACTCAACGATGATGCACTAACAATCACCGGACGAACGAGTATTTCAAAATACGACGAAACGATGAACCTATGCAAAATAGGAAGGAAAATAATAAATAATTAAAATATTGACCAAGGCGCCAAGGGATTGGGCTCACCGACCGGCCGGCCGTGCCGCCGCCAATCCCATGCCAGTTTTATGTTTTATCATATTTTTTGTTATTTTTCTTGATCTTATGAAAATCCTTTCATTTGAACAAACATCCTTCGTTTGAGGAAACTCCTCAGTTTCATGGTGTTTCCTTCGCACCAAGAAAATAATAAAAAATTGGGAAAAATATTGTGGGGCCGTGATTGTTGGACAACCTGCCATGCCTTGATCCCGGCTGTCCCCACACCTCATGGTTCCTCATTATTTTATTATTATTTCCCTAATCTCATGAAAACTCCTTCATCTCATGGTATTTTCATAAATACATGAAAAATAATATAAAATTAGGGAAACCCGTGGGACCGGGCCCCAGCCGGCCGACCATCCCCTAGTCGGTCCCACATGCCCCTTTATTTTATTATTATATTAAGGTTTCCTTCATCCCATGAAACTCCTTGATTTCATGGTATTTCTCTCAAATTAGGAAAATTCCTTCAAATCATGGAAAAATACACAGAAAATACATAAAAATTAGGGAAACTTGTGGGACCGGGTCCAAGCCGGCCGGCCATGCCCTAGCCGGCCCCACACGCCCTTATTTTATTATTTTAATATTATTTGCTTCCTTGATCCCATGGAAACTCTTTCACTTTAAGGAAACTCCTTAATTTCAACAAAATTCCTTGATTTCATGATATTTTCATAAAATCATGAAAAATATTATAAAATTAGGAAAAGGCATCATGGGACCGTGGTCACTGGACGGACGGCCATGCCTTGGCTACAGCGGTCCCACGCCTCATATTCCTTTATTTTATAATTATTTTCCTTCATCTCATGAAGTTTCCTCAGTTTCAGCAAAACCCTAATTTTGTCATATTTTCTCAAATGGTGGCTCAAACGCACGCCAGAAAATATCAAGATTCTCATGACTGAGACACGGACGTGTTGACGACGTGAGCATGTTACCTTGACCGACCAGGGTTGGCTCTTTCGCTCGCAATGATCCGGTCCCACGTATTTTCATGGTTTGACCTAATTTGCGCAATTGCACGTATTAGGTCCAAAACTCTTCCAAATAATTTTGGAATTTCATGAAGTGATCGTCATTCGATCCCATGACCACCCAGGGCCGGTTTCATGACCCCTTGGTCGGGTCCTCACCCCTCCATAATTAATTAGGTTTTATCACCTAAGGCTCAGACGAGCATTATATGAAAAATGATTGAACCAGCATTTGATCATTTTTTCACCAACTCTTCAAGGGGTCTTGGTATTTGCTCACGCGAGAATATGGACGCTACATGGTCGACCCACGGTCTCATGTATCCGGTCCTCCTTCATTCCATGGTTAAATTTTCAATAAACTATCACTCGGTCATCAATTGATCAAATTAGGGTTTCTGAGTCCAAGGATCATAATTCCAGATTCGAACGCTAATAACTTTACGACGATCTCATGATCACCATTTTATTATACTCGGTTCAATTACCAGTATTCTAATTAATGTTTTATTTCGGTCACGCTGCCAATAATTCATCAGACGAGCAACACTTGCTCAAACCAAGGAATATTGGTTCAACTATCAATATTCAACAATTCATCGAATAAGCAATACTTGCTCACCTCAACGTGAGAATTACACCTCTGTCTCAACGGACACGTTCAATTCATGAGTTTTAGAACATTTTGCAGAATCATGTTCAACTCGGCAAATACATGGACTCATCGTCCCATGAAGTCAGCAACTGACTAAATACACGTCTACCCTGCAGACTCCACGTTCACGAGACATCAATCGTGTCACTTGGGGGGGATATCAACTAGGTTTTTGGTCTGGCGGTCTACGACACGTGTGTTCATATACACGATGGACTGTGAGCAAGTCGTGCAATCAGTTGAAGGAGTTAACAAAGTAGTGGATGGAAAATCGACCAAGTCTCCTCACAATGGGCAACTGGTTTCAAACACGATTTCCACTTCCCCACTCTTTGATTCCATTAACTGTCACACTTCATGGGATCATGGTGTCTACAATTACAGCAATATAAATAAGTCCCTGAATCATGATTGAAGACAGAACAAGAATCTCACGTCTCACAGATAACACGAGATTAAAAACTCAACAATTGAGAAACTACTCTCAGTTGAGCAAATTCAATCATTAAGAACTTATCTTATTCAGAATACACAACACACCTACAATCTTTGATTACCGTTGATTCCACACATTTCTCAGCTTCCCTCATACAGATCGACCCATCCTCTCTTGTGACCAAATTTACTTTGGAACGACCATTGTCTTGGTTTAGGTCGGAGTACTACAGATTGATCTCTCGAATTCAAAGCACTCCCTTCTTGCAGTGCATCTGTGTGAGTTTGAACATTTCGCTCGGTGCAAGGAGTCTCCTCCGTACGGTCGTCTCCTCAATTCCGTGAAAACCAGCAAATCATTTTTCCCCATCCACAGAAGTAGTGGGTGTAAACTAAATCGTCTCCTTCATAATGGGAACGTGGTTTTCTGGCATCTACACACGACCCCACTTCTCCACCACTCAATCATTCCCACTTTCTACGATATCAGGGTGAGTTCAATATGACTTGTATAAATAGGTTCTACCTATTTCAACCAAACGACAACAGTTTGGTTAACAACGACACAGTATCCAGAAAACACCAAAGAACTGATAGATTACATTCCACAAGCCAGTTCCACATTCTGACACAAGTCATAAAATAACCACACCTTCAGAATTAACCATTCTGGTCTCAACACCTTCTTCGTTTCCCTCCCTAAGACCAACCCTTCTCATTCACTTTGTGACCGAAGCAAGCCTGGAACGGCCATTTCTTGGTTTAGGCCAGGATTGTACAGATTGATCTCTCGAATCTAAAGTACTCTCGTGCAGTGCATTTGTTTAAGGTTTAGACTCGTTTCTCATCCACACACCCAAATTGATCAAAACCAGCAGAAACATTTTTTACCAACAAACAATTGACGACCACAGTAGGAGATTAATATCTCGGTTGCAATATCAAATTCAATTCTCAATTTCATTTCAATCCCAATTGGTCTTAGGCTTAATCCAATCATTAACTAAAACTCATTTTAGTCAAAGATTCTTTCCAGATGTATTCGGGTCATTCGAACCTTGCAGAAGCAATGAATAGCTGGAAGCCAACTACCATGGAAGACATGACAAAAATGCTAGAGGATATGATTGCCATCCAAGTCGATATTATCAGGCGGCAAAATGAGACGCTTCGTATCCTAAAGAGTATAATAATCCGATTGTGGGAAGAATCATCAAAGGCTTATACAAAGGATCCCGCGAATTTCAAAAGTAATACGAAGTATGTTAAATATTTGTCTAAAGCCTGCGACTCTACCAATGAGGATGCGGCGGAGCACGTAGCCACATCATAAAGGAGCAGCAGAAGATCTCCCAATTGGATTCTTCCAACACGGAGAGCCAGGACAATTTCACAAGATCGGGGGAGGAGACTTGCCAGGTGCGCCACAACATCTGCGAGACAAAGGTAAAGAGCCTGCTTATGAAGCCTTGTTGGAAAATATTTATCTCCAAACCCTCGCAGAAGTTCAAAGAGTTGTCCAACAGTCCGCAACCGCGACTACTTTTTTTGAAAAGAGAAGCACCTGAAGAGGGGGAAAACTACCAAGACACTTATGGAAATGAACACTGTGCCAATGAATAATATCTAGCTCAGCCACCACGTGTCGCCGTTGCTGACGCAGGACCCTTAAGAGAAATTACCTTTCAGCAATACGGTAGAAGTAAATGGTCAGCTGGTGTGCCCGGAGATGTGTGAAAATTAAGCGCAATAAAAACGGGCCTACAGTAATACCGCAAGTGCACGGTCGTCGGTTGTAGCTCGTGCAAGTACGGGTCGATCCACAGAGTCTGGGTGTGTTTGGAGTTTCTAACTATTTTGGGTTTCTAAATTGCTAATGGGCTTTGAGTACCAAAGGGTTTTGAATATCAATGGGCTTTGAATAACTTTGAAGCTTTTGCTTTCACAATAAGAGCAAGATGGGCTTTGATTAACTGTGAAGCAGTTTGGGCTTGTAGTGAACTGGGCCTTGGATATGAACTAAACTTTGGTCTTAGCTGAGCCAAGCTCAGTTGCAGCAGCAGCAGTGCAAAGGGCAGGTGCTCAGCAGGGAAATGGAGAGCAGGAGCTGTGCAGGCAGACAGGGCACTAAGTCACACAGGGCCAAGGATGGCATTTACAATGACATGTACAAAGAAAAAGTGACAATGGTATATACATGGAAGCAACACAGGGCAAAAGGATGCAAATTTACAATGGCATAGCAGTGATAAATCAAAGGCAATAGCCAAGGGCCAAAGGCAAAGGAAGAACAGGGCACAAAACAGTTATAAAAACAGTTATAAAAACAGTGATAAGAAGCCACAAAAACAGATAGATAACAAAGAAGAACAGGAAAGATGCTAGGCAGTGGCTGTTTTTTGGTTAAATCCTTGTCCCTAATGGAGCTAGGTGGAGGTTCTAGCCTGCCTATGTTCCAGGGCATACATAAATGGAATGGAAGGAGAAGAAGCTTGTCCAACTGTTTTACTCCTAGCATTGACTGTCTTTTAACAGCACAATCAATCACAAGCAACAGTGGACACTAAATTCCTCCATTTCTCAATCATCTCAATTTACATGAATTCTAACCTAAACTTCCACCACTAACAGTGAACAAACTTAAACACTAAACATAACAGTGAACTAACAGTGAACTATTGAGAAAACAGCAATGAAGGGAGACAGTAAACAAGAGTGATGAAAGAACACTAGGATGTTGAATCCACCATTAACCTAAGGGATATTCTACTCACAGCTAAGATAATTACCAAAGTGCTAATTGTCTGATTAAAGCACAACTAGTCTAAGGGCTTAGCAACACTGAACATGAGCTGCACATGATGAAGACTATCTCAGCTGGTTCATAATTTCATCTAGTCCTAGCATTTGGGATTCAGAACATACATAACAGAAACAGTACAGAACATGATACAAATATTACAGAAACATAACATAACAGGAGACATGAAACATAACATGGATAGAAACAGCACATTACATCAAATGGAGAAACTGAACAATACACAGAACATGGAAAAACATGGATAGCAAAACAGTGAAGAACAAAGGATAAAAACAGAGCATAAAATGGAATTTTTTACAGAACTCACAGTTCTGGACACACTGGCTAATCCAGGCATGCGTTATACAACAACCCAAGGTCTCAATTTATAGTTGCACACGTCTAACCCTAGAATCCCCAAAATATCAGAATTAGGGTTTCAAAGAAATCAAAATTAAATCATACCTACTTTCTGAAAACACTCAATAACGTCGACCCATTCTTCTATTGCGTCTTCTGTGTCTTCCCATGCCTTCAATTGCCTTTCTAGCTCACTAATTTCATCAACCCCTAAAACTAGGGTTTCAGTGGGAAGAATAGGTTGAGGGGTTGATGTAATGAGTGTCTAGGGGATAGGAGAATGATGGGGTGTAGTTTTTGGCTGATATGAGAACTCGTGTTGGTGGTTGTGGTGGTTGAGATGGAGTTGGTGGCGGAGGCGATGGTGGTGGCAGAGTTTTTCTCTGCAGACGGAATGGAGAAGATGGAGTCGATGGAAAGAAGGAGGGGAGTGTTTGGCGATGGGTATAGGGTTAGGTTGTTCGAGTGTGAGGCGGGCTCATCAGATTTCGATGTTAGGCGAGTGATAGGCGTTTGATAGATACATCTGAAATGCATCCAACGATAAGATGGAACATAGCCTTCAGCGACCGTCGGATGAAGAGATACAACGAAACTAACGGCGTGAGATGGAGTTAGGTGATGTAGTGTTGGTCAGGAATTTCAGACTTTGATGAACGAAGAGGAGGCGACCGTTGGATGATGATATGGATCCAATCTGACGGCTACATGAGAAGTGGGTTATGGATTTGGGTTTTGGTTTGGGAGATAAGTTGGGCTTGGGATAATTCTGAGCCCCTTTCTTCTTTAAGAACAATTTCTTCCTCTTCAAGCCCACTTCTAGCCTTTTGGTCTTGTGCACAACATTCTTCGCGGCTTCCTTGCGTAATTCCTCCCGGCTTTTCACTACTTTTCTTCTCTTTTCCGCTCCGCAATTCATCTAACTTTATTTATTACCTAAAAATACAAAATTAATTAATAAAAATATTTATTCTTGAAAACAATGAAAATACAGAGTATGGGTTAAAATGGAGAATTAGAGCACAAAATATGAGTTAATTGCCAAGAAAAATATATATAAATATGCACTTTTTAGCACTCATCAAATACCCCCAAACCTGAATTTTACTTGTCCTCAAGTAAAACAAAACTAAGGAAATCCTACCTATACCACTGTCGCTGGTCTCTCGAATGCATTTAGCGTATGCACTAAGCCTTTTAAACCACTATGTGTCCCTAGTGGACGAGTTGAAGTCTCGTGAAGGTTTGCTTAGAACGTACCTACAAAGTTCTAGGTCAAAATATAAGCTCAGATTCCATCAAATGTGACATGTGCAAGTCAGTTTAAGCTCACAGCACTGATAACAAATAAAGACATGTGATAAGAGTGTAAAGTGTATCTACACATGTGTAAAGAAAGATTTGAAGTTATGACTACTAATCACCAAGAGATAGTTTTTAGGCTAAGAACCGAATTCTAAGCCAAGCTAGCTGTCCGGCTTTACGAGAATTGTGAATGTTCACCCAATGAGTTGGTGATATTTCAGTTTACCCGCGTTATACATCGATGGCTGCACCCTCCTTGCTTATTACAAGACTATTTACAACAAAAAGATGACTCTTTGCATGACTCTTATTTACATTGATTACTCTCTTTTATTTTTGGAACAAGAGAGAATATTGTCTTTAACATGACAAAACATGGAATAAATACTTGATTGAATATATATATATATATATTTTTTTTTTTTTTTTTTTTGATTTTTTTTTTTTTTTGTAAGAAATAACTTTGATCTTTACAACATAGTGACACTTTTGATACATGAACAAAAAGAAAAACATAATTACATGACTCTTAGCAAGAGGTGTCCCTTATCGAATGCATCCGGTCAAATTCTATGGTTGCTTTTCTTAACGTATTCTCCAACTTCTATCCCAGCCAACCAAAGAACAAGCTAGTCAAGTCTCATTCAGTATTCTAAAGTGATTGGCAATCTAACTTCCTATCAAACACCTTGAAGATCGAGGCTATACATGTATTGGTAGATCGTGCGCGTGCAAGTTTCTTATCACTATATGAATTGTGCTAGAATCAGGGTGCCTAAATATCTAGACTAAGACTCCTAAAAATTACATATTTGCACAAGAGTCAACATTTCAAGGTAAATGAGCTCCATTTTTATGTTTTTTTTTTTTTTTTTTTATCATTTTTTAATTTTTTTTTTTTTTTTTTAGCTTTTCAATTTTTTAAAAGAAGGAGTTCTTGTTTTCAATTATGGCATATTATCGTGGTATCTACTCTATACCCCCAAACCTAAACTAAACATTGTCCTCAATGTTTCAAATATGAACAAAATTATAATACAACATATGAAGAGGATCATGTTGAGTAGAGAAAAGGAAAGAGAATACCCGATTTCGGCGAAAGCAATATTAGAACTCCGTTATTCAAGGCAAGAATCCAACATATGTCAGCCGAGATCATATTGGATTAGCAAAATATATACACAAGGAACAAAAGGGTTTTAAGAAATTTTATCTACTGGATTATATACAAAAATTCACCATACACTAACAATCTAAAGAGTTGAGGATCAACCCAAAGACAAAGTGTAGAGGTTTCAACAGCTTCACACAAATATAACAGGACAGAAACGCAAGTGAAACTGTGAAACAAAATGAGCTACCCCCAAACCTGGATTTTTCAATGGATAAAATTTTGGAAACAAAATCTCGCAGTTTTGGGGGTTCCTCATGCACAAGATCTAACTCAAAGTGTACTTTGCTATGGACGGGCAAACATGCCATTTCCAACTGTGGTTCCTCAAAGATATTATATTTAGATGCAAAATGGTCCAAGAGGACTTGGGAAGCACACAGTTCCAAACCTAGATTAGGCATTCTCAGAAAAATTGGTTTTACAATATTGGTACAAACCAAATCTAGGTTGGGTGGAAGGCCATCAGATTGTGACTCATGTAGGAGAATAGGCACGTCATTATCAATCAAATCAAAATCTCCTAAATCATCTACACATGTCACATCATGCTCACAATCATCAATCAAATTAGCAAGTTCACAATCAGAATCATCAACATCATCAACAGATTTGTCCTCATGCATCGGCAATTCAATGGAAACATCATATGGAATACTAGAAGAGATATCATTCATTAAGGTCTGGGCAGAGAAGCCTAATGTATTTGAACCCAAAGGTTCCATAACATCATCAGTATAGACATGTTCTTCTAATATAACATCATAATTATTATCATCCTCAACAAAACAAGAGTGTCCTTCCCTAAAAACTATAGTGTTTCTATTCCACTCATTTACCTCTAGATTAGGTTCATGTTCAATATGACTATCATGAGTAGGGTTAAAAACACTATTTTGATAATTAATTTCATTAGGGATAACAATGCTGCTATGATCATTCAATGTATGAATTTCTAAACTAGCAGTGTTTTGTTTGAGGAGATTGATGTTTTCCATTATAGATTGCATACAAGGGCTCATGTGAAATTGTTCGTCCTCCCCTTGTGGTGATTGATACATGGGTGCATGGTCGTTAGGGTCTATAAATGGTTGATCTCAACCTTGAAAAGGTTGATTATGGTCCCAATAACCACCATCATAATAATCTGTAGGTTCTACAAACCTTGGAATTTCTCCAGTCCGCCTAAATTCATGGAAAATATAGCAATTCGCAATAGTGTGGTCTAAGCCATCACATGCGGGACAAGGATAGATTTCAGGTTGCCTAGGAAAGTTAGATGTGACAGATTCCTCATGTGCTTGCTTTTCTAAAGCTGCGACTCGAGCTTCTAATTGATCCATAAGTGATGATTGTGTGAGTGAGGCTCTAGCAGAATGTTCATTTTCACGTTGCGATGAATGATGCATGTATGAATAGTCATTAGGGTTCATGTATTGCGGCTCGGGACTTTGAAAATGTCCATAATAATTCCTATGACTATTGACATCATGGTCCGTGGAAGGTTCATAACGTGAAGTTTGTCCATATGCAAGTTCTCTAAGGGATTTGTTGTACTCCCCAACTGTAGAAAAAGATCTATTCATGATTGGCTCAAAAGCTAAGTAAAGAATGTACAAAGCTTAGAATTTGGTTTTTAAAGGGTTTGGATTTTTGGGAAAAATTTGGTTTTGGTGGGATAAAAGAAAAAAAAAAATTGGTTGTTAATGTGGGAGCAAAATAAAATTTGGTTTTTAAAATTTGGGAGCAAGTAAAAATTTTGGTTTTTGAATGGGAGAGAAAATATTTATTTATTTATTTATTTATTTTAAAAGAAAATAAAATTTGGTTTTTGAATGGGAGCAAGCCCACTGTTGGTTTTGTGTTTGCTTTGGCTCAGCTGGTTTGAAAACGTTTGGTGAAACTGAGTCCAAAATCTCGGCCTAGAATTTGGGTACTCGGCCCACTAACGAGTTAACCTAGCGTGATCGGTTACAAGCTCAGCTGGGTTTAAAAACCCAGAATACAAAATACCAGTCCAAATTAAACAAGCTCACAAAAATTAAATACAAGCCCACAAATTAAACAAACAAGCCCACAAAAGTTAATTACAAACCCAACAGAAAATAAAAAGCCCAAAAATTGGCTTTAATATTACAAGCCCACAATTAAAAATTGGAAGCCCACAATTCGGGTTCTCTGAATAGGTTTACCTTTTTAGCACAGCCCAGCTGCTCTGATATTGTTGCAAAAACCCAGTTGGGCTTTGGTTCTTTTCCTTGGTGGCGTCCCAGCAGAGGAAAAACTGGTTCAGAACAGCAGGTCCAACAGCAAATGAAGTGAAGCAGATGCAGATGCAAATGCTATGCAGTGAAATGCAAAAATAGCTAATAAAACTACTAGAGAAACAAACCCGAGTCCCCGGCAACGGCGCCAAAAACTTGGTGTGCCCGGAGATGTGTGAAAATTAAGCGCAATAAAAACGGGCCTACAGTAATACCGCAAGTGCACGGTCGTCGGTTGTAACTCGTGCAAGTACGGGTCGATCCACAGAGACTAGGTGTGTTTAAAGTTTCTAACTCTTTTGGGTTTCTAAATTGCTAATGGGCTTTGAGTACCAAAGGGTTTTGAATATCAATGGGCTTTGAATAACTTTGAAGCTTTTGCTTTCACAATAAGAGCAAGATGGGCTTTGATTAATTGTGAAGCAGTTTGGGGTTGTAGTGAACTGGGCCTTGGATATGAACTAAACTTTGGTCTTAGCTGAGCCAAGCTCAGTTGCAGCAGCAGCAGTGCAAAGGGCAGGTGCTCAGCAGGGAAAGGGAGAGCAGGAGCTGTGCAGGCAGACAGGGCACTAAGTCACAAAGGGCCAAGGATGGCATTTACAATGACATGTACAAAGAATAAGTGACAATGGTATATACATGGAAGCAACACAGGGCAAAAGGATGCAAATTTACAATGGCATAGCAGTGATAAATCAAAGGCAATGGCCAAGGGCCAAAGGCAAAGGAAGAACAGGGCACAAAACAGTTATAAAAACAGCTATAAAAACAGTGATAAGAAGCCACAAAAACAGATAGATAACAAAGAAGAACAGGAAAGATGCTAGGCAGTGGCTGTTTTTTGGTTAAATCCTTGTCCCTAATGGAGCTAGGTGGAGGTTCTAGCCTGCCTATGTTCCAGGGCATACATAAATGGAATGGAAGGAGAAGAAGCTTGTCCAACTGTTTTACTCCTAGCATTGACTGTCTTTTAACAACACAATCAATCACAAGCAACAGTGGACACTAAATTCCTCCATTTCTCAATCAGCTCAATTTACATGAATTCTAACCTAAACTTCCATCACTAACAGTGAACAAACTTAACATTTGAGGAACTAAACATTAAACACTAAACATAACAGTGAACTAACAGTGAACTATTGAGAAAACAACAATGAAGGGAGACAGTAAACAAGAGTGATGAAAGAACACTAGGATGTTGAATCCACCATTAACCTAAGGGATATTCTACTCACAGCTAAGATAATTACCAAAGTGCTAATTGTCTGATTAAAGCACAACTAGTCTAAGGGTTAGCAACACTGAACATGAGCTGCACATGATGAAGACTATCTCAGCTGGTTCATAATTTCATCTAGTCCTAGCATTTGGGATTCAGAACATACATAACAGAAACAGTACAGAACATGATACAAATATTACAGAAACATAACATAACAGGAGACATGAAACATAACATGGATAGAAACAGCACATTACATCAAATGGAGAAACTGAACAATACACAGAACATGGAAAACATGGATAGCAAAACAGTGAAGAACAAAGGATAAAAACAGAGCATAAAATGGAATTTTTTACAGAACTCACAGTTCTGGACACACTGGCTAATCCAGGCATGCGTTATACAACAACCCAAGGTCTCAATTTATAGTTGCACACGTCTAACCCTAGAATCCCCAAAATATCAGAATTAGGGTTTCAAAGAAATCAAAATTAAATCATACCTACTTTCTGAAAACACTCAATAACGTCGACCCATTCTTCTATTGCGTCTTCTGTGTCTTCCCATGCCTTCAATTGCCTTTCTAGCTCACTAATTTCATCAACCCCTAAAACTAGGGTTTCAGTGGGAAGAATAGGTTGAGGGGTTGATGTAATGAGTGGCTAGGGGATAGGAGAATGATGGGGTGTAGTTGTTGGCTGATATGAGAACTCGTGTTGGTGGTTGTGGTGGTTGAGATGGAGTTGGTGGCGGAGGCGATGGTGGTGGCAGAGTTTTTCTCTGCAGACGGAATGGAGAAGATGGAGTCGATGGAAAGAAGGAGGGGAGTGTTTGGCGATGGGTATAGGGTTAGGTTGTTCGAGTGTGAGGCGGGCTCATCAGATTTCGATGTTAGGCAAGTGATAGGCGTTTGATCGATACATCTGAAATGCATCCAACGATAAGATGGAACATAGCCTTCAGCGACCGTCGGATGAAGAGATACAACGAAACTAACGGCGTGAGATGGAGTTAGGTGCTGTAGTGTTGGTCAGGAATTTCAGACTTTGATGAACGAAGAGGAGGCGACCGTTGGATGATGATATGGATCCAATCTGACGGCTACATGAGAAGTGGGTTATGGATTTGGGTTTTGGTTTGGGAGATAAGTTGGGCTTGGGATAATTCTGAGCCCCTTTCTTCTTTAAGAACAATTTCTTCCTCTTCAATCCCACTTCTAGCCTTTTGGTCTTGTGCACAACATTCTTCGCGGCTTCCTTGCGTAATTCCTCCTGGCTTTTCACTACTTTTCTTCTCTTTTCCGCTCCGCAATTCATCTAACTTTATTTATTACCTAAAAATGCAAAATTAATTAATAAAAATATTTATTCTTGAAAACAATGAAAATACAGAATATGGGTTAAAATGGAGAATTAGAGCACAAAAGATGAGTTAATTGCCAAGAAAAATATATATATAAATATGCACTTTTTAGCACTCATCATCAGCTCATGAATCAATGATCGCTCAAGCGTCAGTTCCGCCCTCAAAGAGAGCTTCATGCCAAAGCTTGCAAGAATTTCCGCCACAGCAACTACGGTAGAAGCCAGACTCAAAATATCCACGATTCCCGTTGCCTATCAGAAGAGTTATAGAGTTACTTGAAATTAGGGTACGAGAGGGAGTAATCCAACTACCCCCGGTAGGGCGTCCACCAATTGATCAGGAGATGCTAGATTCAAGATATTTCCACTATCACAGATTTAATCATTATCCTACCAACGAATGCAACTGAAAAAGCGGGGGTCTAACAACACCACCCAATATTTCGCTTAGCAATCTGTATGGACTAACTCCGAAAAACTTTCTAGAGAATCAACTAGACAGTCAGACTCAATCTAGGTAAAAGTATCTCAACGAGTTAATATCTCTCTCTTGTTTTGATTTACTCAAGCTAATAGAAATCAACGAGTATTTAATCAAACACATGGAATAACTTGGATGGTACCAAAGACCAATATCCAAGGATCAATCAATGGCAATCAACAACCAAAGGTTGGATTATTCTAATTGATGATCTAACACACAACCTGTATTATTTCAATTATAAAGATAAAATAATATAATGCGGAAATTGAAATAACACAGACACCAGAAATTTTGTTAACGAGGAAACCGCAAATGTAGAAAAACCCTGGGACCTAGTCCAGATTGAACACACACTGTATTAAGACGCTATAGACACTAGCCTACTCCAAGCTAACTTCAGACTGGACTGTAGTTGAACCCCAATCAGTCTCCCACTGAGCCGAGGTACAGTTGTACTCCCTACGCCTCTGATCCCAGCAGGATACTGCGCACTTGATTCCCTTAGCTGATCTCACCCACAACTAAGAGTTTCTACGACCCAAAGTCGAAGACTTGATGATAAACAAATCTGTCTCACACAGACAAGTCTATCGAAGGATCAATCTGTCTCCCACAGATAACACTAAAAGGTTTTGTTCCGTCTTTTGATAATAATCAAGGTGAACAGGAACCAATTGATAATCCAGTCTTATATTCCCGAAGAACAGCCTAGAGTTATCAATCACCTCACAACAATCTTAATCGTATGGTAGCGAAACAAGATGTTGCGGAATCACAAACAATGCGACGAAGGTGTTTGTGATTACTTTTTATATCTTGCCTATCGGAGATATCAATCTCATGCCAATCAATATGATTGTACTCGTACAATAGAAGATGCAAGATCAGATCACACAACTACGATAAAGTAGTATCGGTTTGGCTTCACAATCCCAATGAAGTCTTTAAGTCGTTAACCTGGTTTTATAAGAAGAAAACCAAAGGTTAAAGGAGAAACGACTCTAGCACGCAAACTAGTATCACACGTAAGGTGTGGGGATTAGTTTTGCATTGATGCTAGATGTCCGCTTATATAGTCTTTCAAATCAGGGTTTGCTATTAGGTTACCTTGGTAACAAGGCAATCAATATCCACCGTTAGATGAAAACCTGATTTAGATTCAAGCTAATATTTCTCAACCGTTAGATCGAAAACTTAGCTTGTTACACACAATTGAAATGCACGCTTCTAGGTTTGTTAACCGTACCCAAACATATGCACTCGTTGGTTCAACAATAGTTAACCAAAAGGTTAGCCATATGAGCATTTCATACCAACCATGTTCTTCTTCACCATAACTAGTTCACATGACTCAAATGAACTAGTTAGAGAGTTGTTCAATTGCAAGGAAATCTTATGTAACTACACTAATCTTCCATACTTTTCTATAAAAGTTCTGAATATACTATTTTGTCCGGTCTGTTATAGAATATTCGATACAGTTCACTTACAGGTTTTTTTTTCAAGAAAAAATTATTTGTTTACCGATTTTAGGTTTATACTACAAGTTTCTTCAATTTTATATCATTGTTTCGACTCGACTAAAGAAACAACCATCAAGGAAAAGTATCCATGTTTCTATCAAAGTGCTATATCGGAACTATACACTCACTGCGGGCTCCCGCGGTATGTCCGTAGCTTGGTCCACCTGGTGGTCTTCCTTTGGTGGGGCCCACCTAAAGTTGAGAAATCATGGAAACAGTTTGATCATGTCCAAACAATTGACGACCAAGTCGACTTCCAATGGATGAGTTAGTTGTTAATGACGGTTCATTAAGTTTTTTGTTTTGGAAAATTATTGAACGACTTCCACTAAAACTAACAAATTGTGGAGTGACGGAAATCAAATGTTTTTAGAAGGTCTCACCGTAGATTTAGCATGCTTGGTTACATGGACAAATGTTTTCCCATCGTTTTCTTATTTTTCTGTAAAACATTAATTAGATGTCTTTACAGGATACTATTGACGATAAGGCAGAGAGAATAAGGGGTGCTTTTTTAAGTTTACTGTTAACAATAAGGTTGAAGATAAGGCAGTAAGAAGAAGGTGCGTTTACGATGCGGGTAGTTGTCTGTAGAGTCTACACTCTATAGACGTAAGTAAGGTGTTGGTCGTACTGTCTATCTAAGTAAAGGAAAGGTGTTTTTGGATTTCCTTTTTTTATAGGGCAGTGCTACCCCGCACTGTCGCGCGTAATGGTTTTATAAGCTAGCACTTTGTTACCCGTAGGATATGAAAGATCTTTTTATTTTACTTTTCTGATAGAAAATATTCTCTATTTTTTCCCATCGTTTTAATCCTTTCTAGCTTTCTATCTTCATCTTCTCTTGAAGCCGCGATTTCATACAAATACTACACACATCAAAATAATGTTTATCAAATCAAATGGAATGCTTCCAAAAAAAAAAAACAAATCAAATCAAATCAAATGAAACTTAAACTTAAAATTATGGTTTGTTCCAATTTAACACAACCTAATTAAAAATCAAACTATTAACTTCAGTCTCAAATTCAAGATGATGATTTCTTCATCTTTTAATGAAAACCAAAGATATGAGTGTATAAGATTCGACATTAATATCATCATTTGTGTGCAACAAAGAATTATGACTATGTTTTGGAATAATTTATTCATTTAAACATCAATCACAAAAAAACTAGTAAACCCCTAGAGCCCAAATCAACTAGTTTTAGTTACCATTGATTTTCAACCTTTTTCAGTTTGATATTCAAGATAGGGAAAGAAGAACTCGGCAAGGGAAATCAAGAGAGATTAAAGAAGATTCAGTGAAAAAGATAAAATGAAGGGAATTTAAACGACGATTATTATTCTCTAACAATCTTGCCCATCATAAATGATATAACTTATAATCTAACTGGTGAAAGTAGTGTGCTAGTATATCTAAGGGCCATTATTCGCTAGCTTATAAATCTTTTCTGCGCTGCCGCGCGGGAGAGCATTGCTCTTTTTTATAAACGAACTTTTTTGTGAACGATTGATTTTGGTAGTGGAGAGGAACGTGAGGGTCACTATGGTATTAGGCGGGAATTGCAAAGGGTTTGCGGAATAGATCGCCAAAGGTCTCTTTGTTGTCAAGTTACCGCTCCTCTGTGTCGCATGGCATCCAAGCGTTATTTGGCTAGTTATATTACGTTTGTTTTAATCAAATATCCAACGGTTGATCACCTGTTAGTAGACACACAGATCCAATTAAATTGATATTCATAGACCATGGTTTTCAAACGATCTTGCTACAGCCGGGACAATAGGGGCTTGTCCAATTTTGGGACACGACGGGGAACACTCTTAATAGTGAAGAGGGGAATGATTCGAGCATTCGAATCTCAAGTTAGATATATGGTTCAGCTGGACTAGAGTACTGTGACCAACAACATCGGCTATAGTTATACACTTATGAGTTGTTGAAAAAGCGGGGGTCTAACAATACCACCCAATATTTCGCTTAACAATCTATATGGACTAAATCTGAAACACTTTCTAGAGAATCAACTAGACAGTCAGACTCAATCTAGGTAAAAGTATCTCAAGGAGTTAATGTCTCTCTCTTGTTTTGATTTACTCAAGCTAATAGAAATCAGCGAGTCCTAATCAAACACAAGGAATAACTTGGACGGTACCAAAGACCAATGTCCAAGGATAAATCAATGATAATCAACAACCAAAGGTTGGATTAATCTAATTGATGATCTAAACGCACAACCTTTATTATTTCAATTATAATATAATGCGGAAACTGAAATAACACAGACACCAGAAGTTTTGTTAATGAGGAAACCGCAGATGCATAAAAACCCCGGGACCTAATCCAGATTGAATACACACTGTATTAATCCCCTACAGATACTAGCCTACTCCAAGCTAACTTCGGACTGGACTATAGTTGAACCCCAATCAGTCTCCCACTGATCCAAGGTACAGTTGTACTCCTACGCCTCTGATCCTAGCAGGATGCTGCATACTTGATTCCCTTAGCTGATCTCACCCACGACTAAGAGTTGCTACGACCCAAAATCGCAGGCTTTAAAAATAAACAAATTTGTCTCACACAGACAAGTCTATCAAAGGATCAATCTGTCTCCCACAGAAAAACCCTAAAGTTTTTGTTCCGTTTTTTGATAATAATCAAGGCGAACAGGAACCAATTGATAATCTGGTCTTATATTCTCAAAGAAAAGCCTAGATTAATCAATCGCCTCACAAGAATCTTAATCGTATGGTAGCGAAACAAGATGTTGCGGAATCACAAACAATGAGACGAAGGTGTTTGTGATTACTTTTTATATCTTGCCTATCGGAGAAATCAAACAATCTCAAGCCAATCAATATGATTGTACTGTTACGATAGAAGATGCAAGATCAGATCACACAACTACGATAAAAGTAGTATCGGTCTTGCTTCACAATCCCAATGAAGTCTTTAAGTTGTTAACCTGGTTTTAGAAGAAGAAAACCAAAGGTTAAAGGAGAACCGACTCTAGCACGCAAACTAGTATCGTAGGTGTGGGGATTAGTTTTGCAGAGTTGCTAGATGTCCCCTTATATAGTCTTTCAAATCATGGTTTTGCCTTGGTAACAAAGCAATCAATATCCACGGTTAGATGAAAACCTGATTTAGATTCAAGCTAATATTTCTCAACCGTTAGATAGAAAACTTAGCTTGTTATACACAAATGAACTGCACGCTTCTAGGTTTGTTAACCGTACCCAAACGTGTGCGTTGTTGGTTCAACAATAGTTTAACCGAAAGGTTAACCATATGAGCATTTCATACCAACCATGTTCTTCTTCACCATAACTAGTTCAAATGAACTAGTTAGAGAGTTTTTCAATTGCAAGGAAATCTTATGTAACTACACAAGATACAATTGAAGCAAAAATGATTTGATTCACTCGAATCGGTTCATGAACTTTAATATCCACGGTTTGCAAATGCATTCCTTAGTCTTTTAATATTAAGTTCAGAAATCATCTTTAGATATATAACCTTCTCAAGTTCGCAGACTAGGTTTGCGGACTTAAGACACCAGACAGAGTTTACAAACTCCAGCAGAAATTCTTGAGATGAGAACTTCGCCGGTTCGCGGACTTGGCACTTGCCATACTTCCGGTTCTCTTGATCAACAAAGTTCGAAAACTTCGGTTCAAGGAATCCATTGGTTATGTAATCTAAACTCTCATTCCAATCATTGAAACATTCTTAGAGGACGTTATACAGTTGTTACACCATTTGTCGTCACAACAATTTTCAAAGTGATTGAAACATATCATGACTTTCGTCACTAGGTAAAGATAAACTTGGTCGAAGCGAAAAGCTTACCAACACATATTTCGAGATATAGACAGGCGAGGTATACTCGGCTCGAAATACCAAATGTGTATAATCATAGTCTATATATATAGCATACGACTTTTGTCTCAAAGAGTAAGAGATGGAATAGATAGACTTTTGAGTGACACATAAGTTCAAGTCTCCACATACCTTTTTGTCGAGAAATTCCACCGGTTCCTTGAGTAGATCTTCGTCATGTATGATGAATCGCCATGGAGTCCTTGAGCTCAACTACACTTACTATCCTAGTCCGAGACTTAGCTATGGTAGACTAGAAATCAAGACTTATAGTTTTGATCACTAACATTGACAAACATGCTTGAGATATCAACGCATGAGAGTTTGAATGAGTAGTGCTCTAACAATCTCCCCCTTTGTCAATTTTAGTGACAAAACTATCAATACATATGAAATTCAAAAAGATAATGAAAATTTAGTAGCTCTTATCCCACATGTCTAGTCTTCAACATTCCTCGAAATCTTTGACACTTCCAAGTACTCCAATGATCCCAAAGGTTGTAAGTTTAGCATCACCGTTGTTGAAGATCCGTAGCTATAATAATGAGAAAGCATCGGTCTCAATCATTGTTATACAGTGTCATAGTATTATTACACAGTGTCAAAGTTCAATTGTATCACAACTTCAACAATAATACTATGGTGATATGTATCACTCCCCCTTAGTCAATACTCCATCTCACATGAAAACCACTCCCCCTTACACAATGATCCGAAAACCATATGTATTTGTAGTGTGAACTACATATTAATTCTCCCCCTTTTTGTCAATAAAATTGGCAAAGGTACAAGAACGGGATCATAATGAAATTTCCGTAAGAGACATTTCATGACTGAGAGAAAGAAACACGCATCATCTTGTTTAGATGCAATCATATAGACGAAGCTAACAACATTCATCAAGGAGTTTAAAGATACAAGATAACCCCTCTAAAATTCCACAGCCGCACACCGCTCAAGATATGACCATTAAGTACAAGTTCAAAAGAACTCTCCCCCATTTGATGTCATTCCCGAAAGAACAACAACGAGTGACCTTAATTTCAAGAGAAAAGAAGGATTTTGAAGATAAAAACAAATGCAACACTACCATAACAGAAACAACTCTACAGAAACTGAACTGGAGTAACCTACTGGAGTTTCGAACTCAATTTCCCAAAGGATAGAAATAAGTATAGGGGAAAGAGTTATCGAAACGCTTAATGAACCAAAACAACATCAATAGCCTGCCGCAAGTTTTGAAAGGTAGCAATGTCTAATGGTTTGGTAAGAATATCAGCCAATTGTTGTTCGGAAGGCACAAATTCCATACTAATGATACCATTTTCATAGAGATCGCGAATAAAGTGGTACCTTATGTCAATGTGCTTTGTTCTTGAGTGCTCAACGGGATTCTCAGTGATTCGAATCGCACTAGAGTTATCACAAAAGATCTTCATTATTCCAGTATCAACTCCATAATCAGCTAGCATTTGTTTCATCCATAGGAGTTGAGTACAACATGATCCAGCAACAATATATTCTGCCCCACATGTAGACAGGGATTGAGAATTTTTATTTTTGCTATGCCAAGCAACAATATTTAGTCCTACATAGTAGAACCCCCCTGATGTACTTTTTCCGTCTTCTACACAACCTGCCCAATCAGCATCTGAATAAGCAGATAAATCAGTGTTAGTATCAAAAGTGTAAGCCAATCCATACCCGAAAGTATAATTAATATATCGAATGATCCTCTTTGCAGCCGCAAGATGAGACTTCTTTGGATTTGCCTGAAACCTGGCACAACAACCAACACTGAGGGAAATATCAGGTCTAGTAGCTGTAAGATACAAGAGGCTTCCAATAATATATCGATACAACTTTTGATCTACTTTTGCTCCTTTCTCATCTCAATGTAGTTTACCAGTAGTGGGCATAAGCGTCAATATTGGAGAAGACTTATCCAGGCCGAACCTTGTCACAAGATCTCGAGCATACTTCTCTTGGGATAAGTAAATTCCATCCTTATGTTGTTGAATTTATAATCCTAAGAAGAATTTCAACTCACCAACATTGCTCATTTCAAATTCTTTAGCAAGAGAGACTTGAAAATCCTTTGCATATTTTTTAGAAGTTGATCCATAGATGATATCATCTACATAAATTTGAGCAATCACCACATCTTTCCCACTCCATTTGGTAAACAATGTTTTATCATCTCCGCCTATTGAAAAACCTTTTCTAATGAGAGAGGTGGTGAGTTTTTCAAACCAGGCTCTAGGTGCTTGTTTCAACCCATACAATGCCTTTTTGAGTTTCAGCACATGATCTGGGAAATCAGGGTTTTCAAACCCCTTCGGTTGAGCGACATAGACTTCCTCCTTTAAAATTCCATTTAGGAACGCAGATTTTATATCCATTTGAAACATCTTAACCTTAAGAAAACAAGCATGAGATAACAAGAGACGAATGGAATCAAGGCGTGCCACATGAGCGAAGGTTTCATCAAATTCAATCCCTTCAATCTGTGAATATACTTAAGCGACAAGTCTAGCTTTGTTTCTGACAATTGTGCCAAATTCATCAGACTTATTCTTGAATATCCATTTGGTACCAACAATGTTAATATTGGAGGGACAAGGTACAAGTTCCCATACATCTTGTCTTTGAAATTGATTTAACTCTTCATGATTGCATTCACCCGAAAGGGATCGTTCATAGATTCATCAATATTCCTTGGTTCTACTTGCGAAAGATAACAACCAAAATTGCACATATTTTGAAGTTGTCCTCTTGTCTTGGCTGTAGAATCTCTTCCTCCAATTATACTGTTGGGATCATGATTTCTTTGAACCCAGAGATGTCGTGGAGGGACACGTTCTTGTTCATCAGGAATGCCTTGATCAGTGCTCTTCTCCTCGTCAGTAGAAATGTCAGGATCAGTAACAGTTGGGATAACTTCAACTGATTCTGGAATTTATTTGACTTTCTCAATTGTCTCGGTTGGAGGCAATTCAGCTGGAGGATTTTCACGACGAAAGTTACTAATGTCGTCAATGATAACATTAGCAGATTCCATCATGACTTGAGTTCTGAGATTAAACACTCGAAAACCGCGACTATCAGAAGCATAGCCAAGAAAGATACCTTCGTCACTTTTGGTGTCGAATTTCCCTTTTTGTTCTCGATCTTTCAGAATATATCACTTACTTACAAACACCCTGAGATAGTGTAGGTTGGGTTTCCTTCCATACCACAATTTATAAGGAGTGTAAAGGGTTTTAGACCGTAAATACACACGGTTGATCAAATAGCATGCTGTAAAAACAGCTTCTCCCCAAAATCTTAATGGTAAGTTCTTGTTATGGAGCATTATCCTAGCCATTTCCTGAATATTCCTATACTTTCTTTTCGCAACTCCATTAGCTTGAGGAGTAATAGGTGGAGAGTTTGTTGGATGATCCCCTGTTCGTCACAGAATTCAAATACCTTGGTGTCTTTAAATTCAGTTCCACGATCGCTTCTAATTTTTTTTTTAGTTTGCGACCTTGTTCGTTTTGGATCCTTTTAACAATAATCTTGAATTCACCAAGAGTTTCATTCTTATGAGACAGAAATGCAACCCAAGTGAATCTGGTGTAATCATCTACCATAACTAAAGCATACTTCTTTCCAGCAACAGTTGGTTGTTGAATTGGTCCGAAGAGATCCATATGAATTAAATCAAGTGGAGCTTTAGTGAGAATGTCTCGAGATGATTTGTGGTGAACTTTCGTTTGCTTACCATTTTGGCAGGCACCACATACACCTTCGATCTTAGCATTGATTTTGGGAATGCCTCTGACAAGTTCTTTGTTAATGATCTTAGTTAGAAGACGATAATTGATGTGACCAAGATCATGCCAAAGATGTGTAGATTCCACCTTAGTCAAATTGCAACGGTTGCTAAACTGAGTATCAAGTAGATAACAGTTGTTTTTACCACGAGTTCCTTGAAAAATTACTTTCCCAGTTTTTTCTACAATGTCAGATCCATTTGCATTGAAGACAACTCGATGGCCTTTGTCGCAAATTTGGCTAATAGAAAGAAGATTAGCAGTCATACCTTTTACGTATACTACATCATGGATTTCTGGAACACCGGGTAGTTTGATCGTTCATTTCTTGCTAATATAGCAACAACTTCCATCTCCAAACGTTACAGGACCTCCTTCATAGTCAATAGAAGAAAAAAAACATGTGAGATCCCCTTTCATATGTCTATTACATCCACTATCAAGAAACCATTGAAACAGAGATGTAGATCTTAAAGCAAAGGCACCCATACTATTAGTATTCCTATGTTTAGAGTTTCCTGATGGTTTTGTATGTCCTTTCAGAGTATCAAAAAGTTGTTTAGTTTTCTTACAAAGATTA
The DNA here is from genome assembly GCF_003573695.1 of Papaver somniferum. Taxonomy (NCBI): domain Eukaryota; kingdom Viridiplantae; phylum Streptophyta; class Magnoliopsida; order Ranunculales; family Papaveraceae; genus Papaver; species Papaver somniferum. The sequence goes on along the minus strand of NC_039366.1, from coordinate 155,712,948 downwards.
CTTGCAACATTCAGACTCTTTTGAAACGACATACAAACTTGTTGAAGATGATTGGAAGAATCATGACGACAACGCGAGCCAAGGCTTTGACATTTGTCTGAGTGGTTCCTAGTCATATCAACTTTCTCAACATTAGGACGTTGATTACCATCTGAATTGCGACTATTCTTTGAAGAGGAACATCTGGAGTTTTTCAGATTCACCATGGGACTATTATTGGATATCAAATCCTTAAGAATTGTAATTTCTGCAATAAGACCAGAGTTGATCCGGATTTATTCATCCAACCCCTGTTGAAGAGAAACCAGTTTGTCAGACCATTTTCTACGTTTGGTTTTTAAAACTGGTGAAGCGTCAATTGAGACTTTATGGTCCATATAGTTAGATCGCTACAAACACAGACTTGTAAGGTCGTGAACGTGTTTGCCTGCTCTGATACCAATTGAAAAAGCGGGGGTCTAACAACACCACCCAATATTTCTCTTAGCAATATGTATGGACTAACTCTGAAACACTTTCTAGAGAATCAACTAGACAGTCAGATTCAATCTAGGTAAAAGTATCTCAAGGAGTTAATATCTCTCTCTTGTTTTGATTTACTCAAGCTAATATAAATCAGCGAGTCCTAATCAAATCCAAGGAATAACTTGGACGGTACCAAAGACCAATGTCCAAGGATCAATCAATGATAATCAACAACCAAAGGTTGGATTAATCTAATTGATGATATAAACGCACAACCTGTATTATTTCAATTATAAAGATAAACAATATAAAGCGGAAACTGAAATAACATAGACACCAGAAGTTTTGTTAACGAGGAAACCGCAGATGCAGATAAACCCTGGGACCTAGTCCAGATAGAATACACACTGTATTAAGGCGCTACAGACACTAGCCTACTCCAAGCTAACTTCGGACTGGACTATAGTTGAACCCCAATCAGTCACCCACTGATCCAAGGTACAGTTGTACTCCTACGCCTCTGATCCCAGCAGTATACTGCGCACTTGATTCCCTTAGATGATCTCACCCAAAACTAAGAGTTGGTACGACCCAAAATCGTAGGCTTTAACAATAAATAAATTTGTCTCACACAGGCAAGTCTATCAAAGGATCAATCTGTCTCCCACAGAAAAACCCTAAATTTTTTGTTCCGTCTTTTGATAATAATCAAGGCGAACCGGAACCAATTGATAATCCGGTCTTATATTCCCGAAGAACAACCTAGATTAATCAATCACCTCACAACAATCTTAATCGTATGGTAGCGAAACAAGATGTTGTGGAATCACAAACAATGAGAGGAAGGTGTTTGTGATTATTTTTTATATCTTGCCTATCGGAGAAATCAAACAATCTCAAGCCAATCAATATGATTGTACTGTTACGATAGAAGATGCGAGATCAGATCACACAACTACGATAAAAGTAGTATCGGTCTGGCTTCACAATCCCAATGAAGTCTTTAAGTCGTTAACCTGGTTTTAAAAGAAGAAAATCAAATGTTAAAGGAGAACCGACTCTAGCACGCAAACTAGTATCACACGTAAGGTGTGAGGATTAGTTTTGCAGAGTTGCTAGATGTCCCCTTATACAGTCTTTCAAATCAGGGTTTTGCTTTGGTAACAAAGCAATCAATATCCACCGTTAGATGAAAACCTGATTTAGATTCAAGCTAATATTTCTCAACCGTTAGATCGAAAACTTAGCTTGTTATACACAAATGAACTGCACGCTTCTAGGTTTGTTAACTGTACCCAAACGTGTGCGTCGTTGGTTCTACAATAGTTTAACCGAAAGGTTAACCATATGAGGATTTCATACCAACCATGTTATTCTTCACCATAACTAGTTCAAATGACTCAAATGAACTAGTTAGAGAGTTGTTCAATTGCAAGGAAATCTTATGTAACTACACAAGACACAATTGAAGCAAAGATGATTTGATTCACTCGAATCGGTTCATGAACTTTAAGAGACACGGTTTGCAAATGCATTCCTTAGTATTTTAATATTAAGTTCAGAAATCATTTTTAGATATATAACCTTCTCAAGTTCGCAGACTAGGTTCGCGGACTTAAGACACCGGATAGAGTTTATAAACTCCAGTAGAAATTCTCGGGATGAGAACTTCGCCGGTTCGCGGACTTGGCACTTGCCATACTTCCGGTTCTCTTGATTAATAAAGTTAGAAAACTTCAGTTCAATGAATCCATTGGTTATGTAATCTAAACTCTCATTCCAATCATTGAAACATTCTTAGAGGACGTTATATAGTTGCTACACCATTTCTCGTCAAAGCAATTTTCAAAGTGATTGAAATATATCATGACTTTCGTCACTAGGTATAGATAAACTTGGTCGAAGCGAAAAGTTTACCAACACATATTTCGACATATAGATAGGCGAGATATACTCTGCTCGAAATACCAAATGTGTATAATCATAGTCTATATATATATCATGCGACTTTTGTCTCAAAGAGTAGGGGATAGAATAGATAGACTTTTGAGTGAAAAATAAGTTCAAGTCTCCACATACCTTTTTGTCGAGAAGTTCCACCAATTCCTTGAGTAGATCTTCGTCTTGTATGATGAATCGCCATGGAGTCCTTGAGCTCAACTACACTGATAGACGCATTTATGTGTCTAATATAGCTCATTTGTATATATTGTTAGTACTCGATATTGTACTTATTTGATTATTTTATGTATTTGTAGGTGTTTTTGGAAAATAATCACTTGCGGCGAATTTGGCTAAAAATGTGGCATTTGGACCTCCGTTGATAACGTACCGGAAGCGCCTCAGAAGTGTACCGGAAGTATCCCAGAAATACCCCGGAGGAACCCCGAAAAAAGTGCGGAAAATGCCCCAGAGGACACTTGCTATACGGATCCTTGATTTTGGATAAGGGGTAACCTAATTACTAAGGGGTGACCCATTTCCAGGCAGCTGCTAAAGGGACACCAGAACTGGATAGGGGGAGGTCTTCTTCAAATTTCAAATACTGGTTTTGGCGGGAAAGGCCATGCATTTCGCTGTTGATTTTTGATCCGATTGTTGGAGCTGTTTTAGGGAGATTAAACACCGGAAATTGATTGGGCTGGACGTGATATGGATATAAAATTCTAGTATGGATGATTTCATGGGCTTAATTGGGCTAGAATATCCGGGAGAAGCAATCAAAGTTAAAACAGAGAGACGTGTCCTGTTGCACTTTCAAAGATTTTTGAGAGATTTCTGGAGGAATTTGACGATGGATTAACATGTACATGGTCTTATTCAAGTCTAGGGAAGAGTTTGGTAGCTATTTTATAGCTAACAACACGTGAAAAAGCTCAACAGAAGGGATTATTCTCTCAACAGCGCAGAGAAGAAAAAGTCGGAATTTATACGAGTTATTTGGGATTTGAGGGCTATATAAGAGTGGTTTCAAGTCATAGAAAAGTTTAGAAACCCTTAGGAGAGAGTTAGGAGGAGTTTAGAGGCGAGTAGAGGAAGTTACAGAGAATTGGTGCTGCTGCTGCTGCTGCCATTGAAGAACCTGAAGAACACGAAGAACAGACTCGCAGAGTCCGTCGTTCTTCAGCAGTCTTATTTCAAAACCAACTGTCGTTGTTTTACAGCAGTTAGTGCTACTATCGTTGTTTTTAAGACCCTTCCACTTTGTAACAGTGACGCTGTAACATTTATACAGCGTTGCAAACTTCTTTTTACACCATTTTCATCAATAAAAACACATTATTAAGCCATGAATACATCTTATGATCATGTTTTTGGGATGAGGAGCTAAACCCAATCCAAGGGGTGATAGAGGAAGCCATTCTCACAATAATTATGTGGTAATCTCTATTTTATTAATTTATGCAATATTTTTATATGATTAATTGCATTGATAAAAATGATTTAAATGGTTTTTATTAATCAACTGTGTTTTCCCTTGATAATGCATGCTTAGTTTTAGACTCTTGATGCATTATACTTGTGATTAACATTTGATATTTTGGAAAATCTGCTCTTGGCAATTTTTAGAATCAACCCAATTATTTAAATTGCATAGTAAAAAAATATTAGATCACATAAGTATTGTTGATTGGTGGAATCTTAACCCCTATTTCTCCATAAAATTTTACTTCAGTTTGCTATTTTTCCTAAATTTTATTTAAATCTAGAAATTTTGTTACCTTCACAAGTCTGAAAAGACCCAGTTTTTACCACTACTACAATCACTATTTGAAAAACATCATACACTTACTATCCTAGTCCGAGACTTAGCTATAGTAGACTAGAAATTAAAACTTATAGTTTTGATCACTAACATTGACAAACTTGCTTGAGATAGCAACGCATGCGAGTTTGACCGAGTAGTGCTCTAACAGTTGTTATCGACAAAATATGTTGTTTATAGGAAAACACCGACCATGAAAGTGATTATAGTGGGACCTCCAATTTTTCCATGGGGATCAAAAGTGATCAAGTCAAGGGCCTGATGGTACCCCTCTTCACGTTAAGTGTCTTCTTTCTGAGGCGAAGATGCTTCCCAGATAAACGAACCTTGCTACAGCCGGGACAATAGGGGATTGTCCAGATTTGGAACATGACGTGCCACAATTTTGAAGGTGAAGAGGGGAACACCTCCAGTATTGGCATTGGTAGTTGGGTGAAGATGGAATAATCAAAGTTCTGGATTGATTGTGATATATCTATCCTATAAAACTGGTAGATAGGAAGCATTTTCGTAATATTTGCAACACACCGTACCTGTTAGGAGGACAACCCGAATACGACCCTAAAATTCTTCTCACATGTTTTTTTCTTCATGACGTACCTGCATGGGTCCTGGGTAACTGGTGACATAAGCTCAGCCCAATCTGCTTCGGCTCCCTTGACAGAGAAAGTCTAATGGTGTACGAAAAATGGTGTACCAATTGTGGACCATTAAATTCTAACCATTGGATGGTGTTTTGGGTTCCTATTAAGGTGTTAAAAAAACCCAGCCCCTACCAATCCTGTTAGGAAGCAGATCCACCAATTGGTACACCCCTAGACAAGCCTCCCTTGACCGAATCACAACCTGTTCACACAGTTAATATAGTAATACGATGTTGCAGCTTAGCTTGTTAGGTTTCAAATTAGTTTTTTGTAATAATACTCTTAGTTAAGTAATATTTCTCTAAAATAATAGGATTATTGTATGTCATAGGATGGCCCTTTACCCGATTGTTTAAAATTTGGACCCTCGTTACATAAGTTACAAAACCAAGTCAGTGATGCAGAGTAGGAGGTCACGTGCACACTCGTTAGTAAGCGTGCACAATATCGAATTAAGAACACTAGAGGAATGAATGATACATATAAATACAGTATTATTTGATATATTTATGGGTTATGTTCTTCGCCACAACGCAGTTTTCTTCGGACTGCGAAAGCAATCGCATGGCTTCAGGAAGTATCCATCATGAATAGAGGAGTTGATCAAGCCACCCATAAGTCGCAGAAATCATCGATAACCTATGTAACTCCAATCCAGGAGCATGGTAAAAATTCACAGAGGATGAGTAGAGGTGAACACGACGTATAAGAGCCAGATATTTGTTCTCTCACTGAGCTCTCCAACGTATGGCAGGGGAAGAATAACACCACTACATATTTTTTTCTACAGGAGCCAACATCAAGGTAACCAATTTGCATAGAGGAATCGATGGACCTGATTATTACGACGAGTGGTATGAACTTATAGAACAGTGTAATCGCAATCGAGAGGAGTGCAACAGGTTGGATTTCTCATTTTTATTACCAACTGTCGAAAGATTGCATGAGTCTAAGTATAGTGAGGATGACTTGTTCGCCAATCTAATCCTGTTGGACATGGAAAATTTTCATTCGAAGACTAAACTCGTTATTCATCGTATCGAAAACCGGCGCAACTAGTCCTTTCTAATATGTCATTAAGTCGGTTCAATACCTATGAACCGAAGTTATTTTCTGAGATATCCTGGCATAACTCTTATCAGAGGTCGTACATAGATGTCTAATTATCATTATAGAGGTCTAGTTATTTTCAATGCAATTTATTCAATATAAACTTCAATCTTTTTTTGGCTTGGTGAACCCAATATTTTTACACCAAAAGTTGACACCGATTATGTGTCAATTTTTTGGTTGGCTTATTCTTTAAAGCAGCCCCCTGTTTGGTTACCAGTTTCCATTTTTTAGTAGACGTGCTTTCCTTGTTCGAATATTTCTACCTTTTTTGTCAAACTACTGTTAGCAGTAAATAAGTATGGTAGAGTAGTTTGTTGGTTAGTTGGGAAACTTGTATTTAAACTCTCTTAACTTTCTCTTCTTTTGTACAAGATAACACGTTTGAGTGTTACAGTCTGACAATCGCGTCTTCCATTCCTTTTGTAATATATACCCTCCTCTGTGAGGTAAACTGATTATACAAAATTAACTTAGGACCTTAAGTTTGAGTTTTTTTTCCTCTTTAGGATTCTTTGAGTTATTTTTTTTCTCATCCACACAGCTGCGGACAAAAAATTCAATCTCATAAATATTTTCAATCTCAGTTGATATTAATCACCTGCATTTCATAAATATATTTACTACCTCAAGAGTTAATATCGTTCATCAGCTTTACTTGATCCCTGAGATATAATTGCTTTAAAAAAAATTTATCAAAAATTTTCGATGAAATTTTGACCAATGAACTCATTATTTTTGAATTCCTAATAGGGTATAGTCTGTAAGATGATCATAATCATGATCCCTATTACACCATGTATTCATTAGCATAACTTTAACATGTCTGTATCATCTGCTAATATAACATCATCCATCTCCGAATATCCCCCTTAGTTGAAAAAGGATTTTAATAGCATTCATCATTAATTCATCATCACCATCACGTATTAATACCCTTGAGATTCTCGAAAAGTCATCTCCTTTTCCACCCGAAAATGCTACACTTCCCCCACTCCTTTCCCATGCCTATGTGTCAAGCATTTACTGGTAAAATTCAATAATAATAGAACCCCTGTTAATCTCAATCCAAGGATTAAGAGCTAAGATGATGACACGTACTAAGGCTTGCAATTGATTTTTTTTTTTAAATTTTCGAAAGTTATAATTAGGATTGCAATAGCTTGCAAGTACTAAGGCTGCACAAGGGACGGTTCAGTCCGGTTTTCTGCACAAGGACCGGTCCCTGTACCTGGTGTTGACCGGTACCTCATTTTGAGGACCGGTACCTGTACCTGTTAGACCGGTCTGGTACAAGTCCGGTACAAGTTTTTTACCTCAAACTTTGATACAGAAGTAGTAACACAGTTGAATTGCTCTTTAACAAAAAAAAAAAAAAATCGACGCAGCAATAAAGGCTAAGGATTAATTTATTCATCTGAATAGAAAAGATGGTGGTGGTGGAGAAGAAGAGGTGGTGGTGATGGTGAAGAAGAAGCCGCAACAAAGGCTAAGGAATTTTGTTGAAAGAAAAAAGAAACGAAGAACGAGTGAAAGTGTGGAACTGAAAAGATAAGTCGGTATATAAAACCTAACATAGATGTCCAGGATTAAGTTACATCAAAGGCTATTAGACACCGGTACATATGGTCCGGAATAGACCGGGAATTTGCTGAGAACCGGTACCTGTACCCATCATACACCGGTTCTCATACATTTCCGTTCCCTGTACCTACTACACGGTTTCCGGTACGGTACTGGTCTTTTTTACGGTTCCAGTCCGGTACAGGGACAAGAGACCGGTTCTTGTGCATCTTTAGTTGCAACAGATACCCATCTAATTTTTTTTTCTGATTCTTGTATGTTGGATATCGACCGTGGATTTGAGCTTTTTATAAATAAATTATTTATGTCAATTGATTCCAGATCTAGGCTTAAACCTTTTATTTTGCCTGTTTTTATCTATTCTCTCCAATAAAGTAATTATTTTAGCCGACTAGTCTAAAACGGTTGAGGGGACATATCCGTCTTTTCAATGTAAAATACAGAACATGTGTCAATAGAAGAACAAGGTAGCATTTAAAGACTTCTGATGTAGGTTATGTCTTGTCAAACAAGTGTATATTATCTACAATTTGCGAAAGTGGGGAAGATTTTCGGGATATGTAGCAGCTCCGACAGCTGTATATTATCTACAATTTACGTATTTATCTTCAAAATTTACGTATATTATCCATTATTTTATCTGATTTCAATCGTGGATAATATACGTAAATTGTAGGTAATATACAGCTGTCGGAGCTGCTACGTATCCGGAGAATCCTCCTCTGCTTTCGCAAATTGTAGATAATATACAATTGTTCGACAAGACACATCCCATATCAGAAGTCTTTAAATGCTACCTTGTTCTTCTATTGACACTTGTTCTGTACTTTACAATGAAAAGACGGATATGTTCCTTCAGTTGTTTTAGTAGAGAAGAATGATGGAGAGTGATGAGTGTTGTAAGATAGTGTTAGTTAATCTAGTCAAATCTTTCAATAAATTTATGGAAATTTATTCTTCACCTCTCTAGTGTAGTATTAGTTGTTGGAATCATGTTTAAGTAATTGTATGCGATTGATGCTAAGGTTAGAATTTGGTTTAGGATGCAAGATTTGGATTTAGCATAAGTCCAATGGTAAGTATGTTGCATCTCTTAGAAGAAAAACGTTGAAGCTACATCTGCTTGTGGAATCTGCCATCACAAGTTAAATAATTCTTGGGCTTTACTTTTTTCATTTTTCTGGTTAGAAATTCGTGTTAAAAGAGAAATAGTATTGTATTCCTATTGACAAACTCATAATGTTACAAGTATCTTGCCTGAACACCTTACAAATGTTTTTTCCGTTTGAAGCTTTTACAAATGTAATTGATTGTTAATAATCAATAAAATGAAATTATTTAGCAATTATATTTGTCAATAGACTAGAAATGTAATTGATTGTTAATTAGAAACTGAATTTCTTTTAGTAGTTCTTTGTCACTGTTACAAAATCAAGCTTATGGTTGGAGTCATCGCTTGTTCTTCCTCGGGAACTCTATTTCCTGACAAAATTTCTATGCAGTACCTTGCTTTTGAGACTTAAGTATCTTGCCTGAACAACTGAATCAGGGCGTCACGCTATCACCAAGTTTCATTAAAAGCAAAACTATACACCAAAATCAATTCTCAACGGCTTTTACGTGGGATCTACAATCCCGAAGTTATAATTATCACCACGTCTACAACCTATGGAAGCCTCCCCTCAGTAAAATCTAACCTAACTATGGCAATACTGACAAAGCAAAAAAAAAAAGCTACTACCCAACTGACTGAGACTAATTATGACACCGAACGCGTGGGAGCTTGATATTAGGCCGCTGACTCTCAACCTGGATGAAAATGTCATTAATTTGTTCCACAACAGATTTGTAATGCTTTTCTACGATCGATTCTCGTGCTTTTAAGGCCGCTTCTCGTACAACAAAGTGTGCATTTTTATTCCTAACTTCGCCAATTTTGTCTCGTAAAGGCCGTGCCTCCACCTCAGCTTTCGTAGCAAGAGTCTGTAATTCTTCGCCAGGTTGGTTTGCTTTATTACATCTGCGTTAAGATCATCTATCTTCTTCTTCGGACTCGCAACCAGCTCTTGAATCTCTGAAATACAAACATATTGGTTATAATTCAAGGGATAAACATACTGGTTATAAGTTGTTCTTGGCAAGCACGGGCGCTGCGTTAACCCGATTAAAATCCTCGACAAGTTTATCATAATTGGGTATTTTCAATTGCTATCCCGTTTGCTTAAAATAATTTTTTAATTAAGATAAAAAATCAAGAATTTTCATAAATCCAAACAAACAAATACTTTTTCCTCCAACGATGGAAACACGAGAGGTGATAAAATATTTTTTTCTTTTAGCCACGATCCCCATCTCAGATTTTAACTTGTATCTAAACCCACTGAGTCCCAGGTCACTGGATTTAGGACGCAGCATAGACGGGAGTTGGGATTAAGAAGCAAACCTATTAAGTTTGCAGCCTCTCTCGCGAAAGAAGTATCCACAGCGGACTGCGCTTGCTCAGCCAGTTCACGGGCTCTCATAGCTTCATCACGGGACAGTTCGGCAGCGGCAGTGGACTCCTGGCTCAGTGTCAACTGCCGATGCAGCCTCTCTATCTCCTCACTGAAGGAGATTGTACCGATGGTGACTTGCTTTTTAAGATCCTCGATCTGAGTAATCAATAGGTCACGATGATCTGTGACTTTCTCTAGAAGGAGAGACAACTTAGCAGCCTTGAGACGGTTAAGCTTCAACAATTTATAACAATAATCTTTCTGCTGGGCCAACTGTGCACTATGAGAGAGGTCATTTCACAATTCACTGGAAATAGTAACAACCGAGAAGCTGCAATTTAGAGATATAACTTACCGTGAAAAGAGTGAGCCGAGGTAGAAAATTCGAATACCCATCAACGAACGCATCCATAGCTTCGACATCCATGGGCGGGACTTCTCCCAAACACGCACTAGCAGAAAATCGTTCCGCATTAAAATATAAGTCACAAATTTGGCAAAAATCCACTTGTTGTATTCTTTCATGCGTGTAATCTTTACAAGCATCCTCCGGTATAAGGGAAACAGCAGGTATAAATATGGGATTCTCAGAGTCTTTCGTGCCCTTCCCACAGATGTCATCACCAGCAACATGGATGTTGAAGTCAAGACGGTCATTAACTTCCTTGGGTTTATCAAGTAGAGGAGAAACATCCTCAGCCGATTCTATATCAACCGATAAAACATTTTCATGAGTAGATTCCGTTATATCTGCCGAATCATGTCCCTGCGTTGACCCACTTGGAGGCGCGGATTGAATCTCAAGCGCGGACTCGGGTGGCGGAACTGCGAATCTAGAGGACGCTGTGAACCAAATGTCCTGACCCGAAGTCAACTCGACATCAATCTCTCCAGCATTGTTGATAGGCATACCGAAAGACCAGTCCAGATAAAACGATGGAGGAGGAGTACACACATCTTGGATCATATTAGCAATTGTAGTAGGCCCCTCAACACACATAACTTTGTTATCAGAAATAAACGACTTCAAAATCGAAGTCACTGGCTCTGGTTGAGATTCATTTGGATTTTTGGCAGGAGTAATAGCATCTGCAGAAGCGTTAGTATCAGAAGCACTTGCAGTTGTGCCAAAGGTGCCAGAATTTCAACGAAGGTACTGACATCAGCAACATACTCATTAACTTGAGTGGCATTCAGATGGACTGAATTCTGTTGAACTAAAACATCACAACTATCAACTTCGTGAAGATGAAAATCATCCAGAGACTGAGCAACATTATCAAACATACACGACTTAAGACTAAGACTAATAGTCAATGGCTCTGGTAAAGCATCACAGTGACTTCCTGCGTCAGGGGAATTGCTTGAACTCTTATTAGCATGAGAAAAAACAGTTTTTGGACTTGTAGCACTTTCATCAACTACGTATTCGATAGCTTGAGTGGAAGTCACATATGCTTCTTTTATGTGAACTATAACATCACGATTATCATAACACTCGCCGAGATCAATAAACCCTTGAGGAGGGCTAATCACAGTGTGATTCACTACATTTTCTTGATCGGTACTAAAATTGGGGGACCTAGCAGAGTTGGTCAACTGAGTGCTTTCCGTCGCTATCTGAAACACCGTGCACAAGGTTTTGCTTCCTAAGTCCAGTGAGTCACAAGGCTTGCAATTAATTGGTTGTCGCACATTGCCATGACTATCCGATGACTGCGTGAGTGTCTCCTGTCATAGAATTAAATTCCAAGGAGGATTATGTATGCAATAGTAATAGAACGAAATGTACGTAAAACAAAAAATATACATATGCAAAGAAAAATAAATGAAAGCAGATTACCTCTAGACTATCAGTTGAATTAAAAGCCCAAGGCTGGTAACCATGATACTTGCTGAAAATGAAGGTGCGAGGACTACTAGGCACAGTAGAAGACCAACCATGGGCCCAAGGACCTTTAACCCATAGAGGGGTGCGATACCACTTATCATCATAATTTTGACGAAGCCTGTCCTCATCAGGGACCCGCTCCTGTTCTTTCTCCTTTCCGGGGACGTACTTAATCTTAGGTTTATCAATATCAGTCAGGAGGCGGACTCCGCCTAAACGTTTTTGCTTTTCAGATAAGGGAAGACGACGAGGTCCAACACTCTACGGAAGACGATTTCCATTCGAAACAGGATCAGCATAAGTAGCGTTAAAATTTGCAGCGGTGTAATCCTTAGAGTTGTAGTGAGGCACATAAGACTGGAGATTAGTTTCACCACGGCTGCGACGCCAGCATTCATTGAGCATTCTTAAGAAGTTACCCGTATACTGGTAAATCCCACGAATGCAAGTCTTCTTATCTTTTGTGGAAATGCCCCTGCCAGAGAGAACATCATAAAAAAATGGATCCTCGAGATTATAAAGAGGGAGGACTAATCCGGCAGCCAACTGACCGACAGTTATCAACAAATTTTGAGAATCAAAGCTAAATCTCGGGATCATATCGTCAGTCAATACATCATCACCCTGGTAGAAGCTTATTGCAAACCTCTCAAGATAGAATGCTGACTTAATCCATTCAAGGCTCCAGCGTCGGTAACTATCATTTATATTCATCGGAACTCTGTTTAACGTAGGCAGCGGGGTAGGTGGTACCGATCCCGATCCCGAGGCCAACTCGGCAAAAGTAACTTCTTTCGCACCTGTCTCATCTCTATGTGAATCAGAGGAAGAACATTCAAGGTGAGCTATTGGACGTTGTCGTAAAAGCGGATCTACAACATACTATCTAGATTTACGATTGGTTCGTGGTTGAGTTTGAGGTTGTTCTAACTCTTTGCGTAACTTTCTCCCACTATGGGAAGTCATGATAACTGCAGACGGAGACGGGATAAAAGTTAGAATATAATGGTGGAAATCACTCTCACTTAAAGAGCCAACACGTACTAAACTTCGGGTGTGAAAATTGTCAGCGTTCTGAAATATTGAACTGAAAACTAATAGATAGATCAATGAACATTTAATCACACATACAGAGTTAGTTTGTTTTCTCTTTTAGTAGTTACAAATTAGTGCAAATGGTTTGCGTTTATCAATTTACAGCTCGTTAAACAATAAAAATCAAATTATTTATCAAAACCTTGTCATTTAAGACACGAACAAATGTCACCTTTGAAGAAAATCAAGTACATTTGAGTAACCCGATAAAACAATAAATAAAATCTCGCAATACGAACTAAAAAAATAGTTTGAACCATTACTTAGAAAAGAACAGAAAAATAGAAAACGGGTCCACAGAGGGGTAAGTGGGTTCAACCAACCCCACTTGCCTCCATGTATGTGGGTAACTAGTTCCATCATCATCAGATCCTGAAATATTTTGCAAAACCTCAAACATAAACTTGAATAATCTGGTTAATTTTTGTTGCTACAAACGCACATTCGAGAATTACGCACATTCTGAAAGCTGACCCATATAAAATGTAGAAATCAAACTCATTGGGGTGTTGAAAGAGCGAGTGTGATCGCTTACGGGGCTAAGATTGAGTTCTTAGTTGTCGATCAAAAAAAAAAAGATTGAGTTCATAGCAGAGAAAAAAAATGTTTAGATCGAGCAATAACTCGACTTCTCTTACTTATATAGAATCTGCCTTGCTGTCGGACACGATAAATACAAAAAAGTAAGGTGTTAAATCAAGAAATAAATATTAATATAATAAATAGATTTAATGACTACGAGACAAACGTGACGTAACGAAATTTCGGCAAGACAGGACGGGCCTAAGGCCAATGGCTAAGTGAGGCTATTATACTTGCTTGTTTTTACCATTCAAAGTTTCGAGGACTCTAGGTTTTTTTTTTTTTTTTTTTTTTTAATTTTTTTTGCACGAAAATGATATATAAACCCCAAACTCCTTCTCCCTACTCCTCCTTTGGGATTTACCTATATGTTTGTTGAGCTTTCGCGAAATAAAATACGAATATTCTTTATACTTGAAACTTTCAGAAATTCTAGGTATACCAAAAGATAATCTAGGTTTAGGAAGAGATAATCCCGTAGAATCTTATCACCGCAACTTTGCCCAAAATGTTTCCCGGTGACGTGTCGTCACCTTGGTGGCTAACCCAACACTAATGAACCCTGTTTTCTCTCAACTAATAAGAGAATGCCACGCGTGAAAAAAAGGGTGGGGTGTGAATGGGTACGTGTGCGAAGCTGCTACACTTTATCGCACGGCCCCACCCGTTCCCCCACTCCCTTCTATTAGGTGGCTCCATCCAGACCCTTGACCAATACCTATATTACACGTAGACGGGGCAAGGGAGTGGGGTCATTTAGCATTTTCGGTAGTGCGAGAGGTTCCCCACGCGGTCATTAAATTTATTGATGCAAAGGAAAATAAATAAGCCAAAATCGTGATTCAGAGGGACCTTGCTAACAGGGTCATTAAATTTATTGATGCAATAGGAAAACCGTTACCGCACACACAACATTGGTGGGAGCCGCTAACAAGGTAAAACAGGATCCGGATTGGTGTGTATGCGAATCGAGGGTATGTAGATACAGTGCTTCAGGAAAAACCGTCACCTTGGTCTATAACCACCGTTCGCCAAGAATTTTTAATGTAGATAAACATTTTTTTCAATGGTTATATGCGAAGGGAGCATCTAAACTACACGAAAACTAGCCTCATATGGCTCCGCTCACTTGGAGTTAACAGGGACCCATTTTTGAAGAAATATGAAGACTGAACTTTTTTGGCGGTACGTTAACTTGGAGTTAGCAGGGACCCACTTGGAGTCACTGAATAGGTAGTTTATAAGTTCTGTTTTGGCGGTACGTTAACTTTTTTTGGACATTTTATTTACGTTCATAGACCAAAAGCTTGCTAAAAAGAAACAAAGTCGGACATTATTGCATACGGTTTTGCATTTTGCTCCCCCAGCTGGGAGACCAATCATAAAAATATAAACCTCTGCACCCTTTCGACGACAATCCCCGTTAAAACATAAGAAGGCTGCCTTGTATCTTAAGTTGTTCCTTCTGTAACGAAAGCTTCTACTATTCCACTCCAGCCACGTAGAATCCACGAAATCACATATAGAACATTATTCAATTTTTTCATTCAAGTTGCAACTTAATAATAATAATAGTTGAATAGTAAGCCTGCATAATAATGTGCTATACAACACAGTACAAAAAAACATCTCACAAGTCCTGCTATTCCTTAAATAACTGTTGAGCGGTCTCGGATCTGGCAAAGGCTTGGCGTTTTTTTCTTCCTTGCCAATCTCCACAAACAGGTACTGAACAACTAATTTCCTTAGTAGTGACCGGAGAAGTCTGAAGAGGGCGGACTAAAGGGCCGTTGTTGCATAAGGGACTGGAATTCGGTGAGGTTATTTTAGAAAATTTCACGATTAATGAAGGATTACTTTTCTTTGTTTCACGGTTAATAATGGGTACAGGATAGGGGTTCATAGAACTGGTACGAACGGATGAGGGAAACTTGTGAGTTGAATCTACAAGGTTGGATGGTGATGATAATGGGGGTGGTGGAGGGAAGACCGATAAAGGAGAGAGGGACTGCTTGTTGTTTAGATCCCTGGTAGCGGAAGAGGCGGGCTTGCTACTGGTAAGAATAAATAAGGATAACTTGGTAACGGGGTCTGAGGGGATGGCATGTGATGATAATGGGGACTGAACTGTGGGAGATGTGGATGGTGGCAGAGGAGTAGGGGCACTTGAGTTAAAAGTTTGATTGGAGCCATAACAAATTTCATGCTCAATAGGTTTAAAGAAGGCTATTTGATGTGAGTCTTTTCTTTTTTTGTGAACACTCGAAAGGAACTTTTTCTCATGCTTAACAGATGACCCTGAAGTGATTAGATCTGATAGTTGGGGTGATGTGGACATTTGAGGAGTCCGTTCCGGAATGAATTTGGTGGGTTGAGAAGGCCTTGACTGCTGCTGGATCATCATTAGGCTCTCATCATCAACAAGTTTGCCTTGCCCATCATGAGGCTGAGCCGCAGTACATCTGAAAGATGGATGATCTATCGCTCTGCACAGCGAACATATGTAACTAGGGAAACCACCATAAAAAATCTAACAATGATAAAGTATGTAGGATCAAACCAGAACTTAAGGGTTTCTGGAAACTTTTTGTTCATCTTCATCTTTATTTTAGCCCTGATGTACTGATCCCCGAAATGAGTTGTGTGAGGTCTTGTATACGAAACGGGTGTGCCTAATAGCGATGCTATTTGAATCGATTCAAAGGTGGTTGGTGGTAAAGTAGCACGGGCACACGTGCGAAGTCTTTGAATCGATTCACAAAAAAATTCACGCTGAAGGGGCTTCCAAAGGCGGGGATGGGAATCAGAGTGGGATAGCCAATGTAAATCATCTTTTTTTTTCGAAATCTCTGGATGGAAGTTTAAACCACGCCTAACAGATAACCCTGAAGTGATTATATCTGACAGTTGGGGTGATGTGGACATTTGAGGAGTCCGTTCCGGAATGAATTTGGTGGGTTGAGAAGGCCTTGACTGCTGCTGGATCATCATTAGGCTCACATCGTCAACAAGTTTTCCTTGCCCATCATGAGGCTGAGCCGTAGTACATATGAAAGATGGATGATTTATCACTCTGCACAATGGACAGATGTAACTAGGGAAGCCACCATAAAAAATCTAACAATGATCGAGTATGTAGGATCAAACCAGAACTTAAGGGTTTTTGGAAACCTTTTGTTCATCTTCATCTTTATTTTATACCTGATGTACTGATCCCCAAAATGAGCTGTGTGAGGTCTTGTATACGAAACGGGTGTGCCTAATAGCGATGCTATTTGGTATAGGATGTCTGCATCCCATTTGTCGGGTGTGATGTTGTACATACAAACATCGAACTCCACAACATCCAGACCAACCTCGTTGGGGTTTTTTGTATACTCGTACTGTGCTAGAGCTAGATTGAATTTTTAGAATTTCCAAGGAGCTCTACATTTACACGTCGCATCATCCTCTGCTGATTCAAGAGTAAACACGAATCGATTTTCACCCTTATAGTTTCCTATGTGGTTAACTCTGGGTTCATATGAAAGTTGCCATTTACCTTTTAATTTTGAAGGCATCTCGTCTAGGTTGACGTACTGGTTGGAGAATATTCTACCCGTTAACATCTTTTCACTTTGGCTTTTGCATTTTTGTAAAGTTTCTGTAGGGAGGTTGAACTCAGGTTTAAGAGAGATAGAGTCGGACATAACGTTCACAGTGGATGTTACGGACCTAGCTTTATTTGTTTTGACTTCTTAACAATCCGGTGCCTAGAGGGTACTTGGAAGTTTAATCATGAAGGTGGATGTGTGTTTCAGGATGCCAACAGTTATATCCTTAAACGGTTGAATGTTAAGCTACTTGGAACATCATGTTGAACTGAATATAAGGTTGGTTTTGGTCGATTTTTATATAGTAGACGCCAGCTGTAGTTACAATTATTGCTACCCCGCCTAACCTTGCACAACTATATAGGTATTGTGGGAGAAAACTTTTTCTACGGTCAAGAAAGCGAAAACAATAATCCAATTTTTCAAATTCCTTAAATGCTTCAACTGTAAAATGTTACACCAGAAAATACCCCACAAATAAGGCTCTACTGCTGAACCGAATGCCCACCTACATCACTATTAATAGTTGGTAGTTGAGAATAACTAAGTCTTTCAAAGGAAAAAAAACTTTTATGGTACTACTTTCCCTGGTCTCTTCGCGTTGTTTTGTACATCATTGTTTAACTTATCGTTTTAACTAGAGCAACTTTGGAAAACTGTATTTCAACTAGTTTTTAAATCGATATGTGAGGTAAACAACAAGGCAAAATATTTTTCGCAATCCGTGTGAGGACATCGAACACAACACAGTGTTTGCGGGATTTTCTATTCAGTTTCACAGTCCTAAATTAGTATGTGAGATTTGGTGACAAAATTTCGGGAGAATCGGAATCCCACATCAAAGAGATGGTGAAGTGGTTTTGATCCAGAACTCTGGTCATGTGTACACTAATGCATTCAGTAAAACTTGTTGATAAGGTTTACTGTTATTAGATAAGATTTGTTGTTATTAGATAACAAGAGGAGTAAATACATTCAGTGAAACGAGTTGATAAGGTTGGTTGTTATTAAATAAGAAAAAAAAATGGACAAACAGTAGAAAATGTGGCCCCCAGTTATCTGATTCTCATCCATGATGTGGCGTCACACTCCTTCCCCACGAAGCAAACATGGTCTATCATCATTGCATAATGACGTGGCGTGGGAAGTGAGTGGTGGAAGGGGTGAGGGAAGGGTATCACTTTCGGAAATAGTTGGGTGAAGTCATTTGCGAAAACACTTGAGTAGCAGAGTCCTTTCTAGGAGTTAACAAGTAGATCCACGCAATAGAGTGATTTTATCTGCCATAATGTTTCTTTTCTATCTATCGAGTGCGAATTCGTGCACACTCCTTCACATTTTAATCTCTACCCTTGATTTAATTTAGGAAGTTATGTAACGAGGGTCGTGATTCTAAACATAGAGGGTAATGGGTCATCCGTTGAATAATCTTATACACTCGTTAGAGGAGTGTGAACAGATTTGGACTCCTAGACGTCACACTCCTTCCCCACCATCATTTGACACCACTATGTGTCATCTGGATCCACCTTGATTTTTAAAGCGGACCCGCCCGCAGGATGCGTCATCCGACAGTTGTGTGCGTCCCACAATTAACCCAACCCACCCACTAAACCGACGGGTGAGGGACCCATTTTTGTCTCTATCGGGATGGACCGCCAGATTCAACATGCAGTCAATATATCACTCCCGGGCAAAATAGGTCAATAACGGAGTTAAATAGGTGGAAGAAAAATGGAAAAAATTATTGGTTCAAGTAGAAGAGAGTGTACCATCACCACCGTTATCAGTTCTCATCTTGGATCCCAGATTATCTACGACAATCTTTCCAAATATCAGTCCTCATCTTCAACGGCCTAATTACCCAAATCACCAACGGGCTTAGAGGTGTTATATACAAGAAGAGACATTGTCTTTATGCCTATATGTGCCTGTTAATGACTGCATATCTGCATAGTGGGAGGTTTCGGCTATTCATTTTCTCATCATCGTCTAATCATCTCAACCTTGCTGCAGATCCTAGATAACGATGTCAAGCATTCTACCAACTGTATGGTTTGAAATTCTAGTTAGGGTACCAGTGAAAACTATTTTGTATGCAAGTGCGTATGCAGATATTTGCGTACCCTTATTTTCGACCCTTATTTTGCTAGAATGCACACTAAACATGCGATCCAAATAAACAATCTTAAATTTCTTCATTTAACCTTGGATCGACATGAAACTAAGTTTTACGGATTCTCAATATCAAAGACGATTATCGCGGTAAGTCATGATTCCGTTGTGGCTTCTTCACGTAAAGTGGAGTATACTATCATCTCGGGTATGCCTTAATTACAAGTATCCATATTATGATGTAAGTTTATTAGGTTCATCATACGGTGTGGTTGGCCTTTTGCATCGAAATATCTATTCTCGATCGTTTTTCATCAGTCTTTGGAACCCGGCTACTTCCGGGCACAAACAAATACCGGAATTACATGAATTCAGAAATTACGACCACTTCGAAATCAGGTTTACTGATTTAGGATATGATTGCAAGAACGAAAATTTCAAGATGGTAATTGCCGCAAGCATTCGTGGAACCACTGATAGTTCCTCAATCCACATTTTCAAATTACGAGAAGCGTCATGGAGCTCGCAAATCATTCCTTATTTTATTCGTTATTCAAAAGGTGAGGTGTTTCTTCATGGCGCTTTCCATTGGATATGTGGAAAGGGTGGCCAAGCATCTGAGTTAGTATTGTCGTGGGACATCAACACATAGGAATTTAAAGAACTTCAACTACCATCTATAACTTGTGTTAAGGGCCATGTATTGAAGGATATAGGAATTCGGGATATGTGCATCTGTGTACTAATACATGTTCCCACGACTCTTGTGAAAGTATGGGTGATGCAAGAATATGGACATGGAAAATCGTGGTGTCAGCGTTATATAATCACCCATGAAATTATTGTAAATCACCCTCGTTTCATGGGTTGGGGTGAATGGCACTCGTACCCATTGAGAATGGCGTTTAACTTTACCAGCGGTGAAATTTTATTCTGGTTTCCTGGGAAGGGTCTTGTATATGATACCAAGTATTGCAGAGTAAGAAAACTAAGAATGGTAACTCTTGCATTAACTCAGGGACTCAACAATTATCGGGAAACGTTAGTTTCTCTCGGTTCTGATACTCATGTTTTTAGAAAGGGCGTATCAATCAATATCAATAGAAAGAAGCGGAAGCTGAAACTGTTACAGGAAGTGGATTTGCTGCCCTAGGGGTACTGTCGGCAGCTAGCCGAGTTATTCTCTTTTCCCTTCGCTGATTCCACGAAACAACGAATCAATCATGCCGATATTTTCAGCTACGAAATGTCCCGGTAGGCATACGCGGGTGACATTTTCTATTACACGCAGGAGAAAAATCCGGGAAAACTACACACGGCCGAATCTTATATATACAAAGTTATATCATGCATCTTTCTTAAGTGATATTTGCAGGTCCGAGCTATATAAATTCTGCAAGTCTGAAATTTTGTTTAAAGGGAAAAGGCAGCCGCCTCCCCCACCGTGACAGACATTCTGATTTCCATTCAAAATTACATTCTTAAAATCTTTCTTGTTATAAATCTTAATCCCACTTTTGATTTTCATATCCAGTAAAAATAAGAGACTTTATTAGCCCAAATACAAAATCTAACTTCATGATGGAAAAATTAACCATAGCTGAACATAAAGACAACTTTCATCGTATCTATCATCAAGATCCAAAAAAGATGATTTTATCTCATCATAATTAATTAGAAGTTGATGGTCCATCTTCTTCATATGACACAATTATTTATTTCAGCATCATTGAGTTCTAGAGTTCTTTAACTTAAAGTGTCACGGCCTTACCACTTTGACGTTTGAACCCAACGTTTAATTGATTGGTTTTGTAATATGAATTTCATTTTGAGATTTTCAGTTGATCTTATATTTCAAACTAAGATAAATATGTAGCAGGTGGAAGTTAGCCATAAAGTGAAAATTGTAGTAAATCGTTTGACTTTTTAACTGTTTAAATGTAGTCAAGTGATTTTATTTTTTTATCGGAGTGATGAAAACGGAAAAATAGCCTGTGATGATCATGATCAAGAATAGAGATATGATTGAATCATTAGCATAACTGTGTAAACCAATCAAATGAGTTCTCCATGGTTGGTTCATGCAACCTCTATTTGTACATCAGAGAAACCGAAACTAGTGATTTTGATTGATTAAAAATACATCACCACCAATACCGATGCTTACCAATTTCAGTTCTCCTTAAGATTGAAAAGGGTGTTTATATATTTGGGACATATTCTGATCATCAATAAAAAAATTACTTACAAACAACATCCATAGAACAAACAAGACTCACAAACAAGCACTGCATTAATTTAATTGAATTAAAGCTCTGGATTAGTAAGAAACATAAACAAAATTATAATCTAAAGTCTAAACCAAGCCAGTCCTTGATTAAGGAGAATAAATTACATATAGAAAGGTTTAGTTCAATGAAATCCATTAATGTCTAATTGTGCTAGATCAAAAAGATAGATGAAGAGGAAAGAGAAATAAAAGAAGTAACATTGATCCGAGACCACGGAGTAAGTCGTGTGTTTAACAGAAGTAGGAAAAGTGAGATACTTTAGGCCCTGTGTATATTTTCGACGTGGGAATAATATCACGGCCCTGTTGATAGCTGGGGTCATTAGAAAACTTAGCTAGTTAACTTTGATGCGAAAAGAAAGCTAAAAGAATGAAAGAGAAGCACGTCACAAAGGAACCTTTCGACATCGCAAAAGACGACGGTGACTTCACATTCTCTATCGGAAAAGACCTGCAACAAAACATTAGCAGACTGTTTTCATATTCGCAGAAGTTACTGATTATATATTAAATTATCCAAACATTTTTTGAGATCAGTGGTTCTACTGTTTTGAACTATTTTCTACAACTACACAAAGCCACAAACTATGATGTCTACGTTAAACCACGAGTCTTGAATCTTTTTTGATAAGATAGGACAGTGGTTCCTAGAACTAGACTTGTTAATATGAAGATTTCATTAGATTTTCGGCTCATAACTACAATCCAAAACATCATTAAACCCTTAAACTTAATAATATTAGAATTTTAACTTAAACATCATTAGAATTTCTTACCTTTACCTAGAAGAACCAACCAGCCTAGGAGCCGAAGAGAATGCTTCAAAGTCGAAATCATTGCCGAGTTTTTCTTTCCTACCCCAACTTGCTAGGTTCGGAGAGTACTGCCAATGTCCCATAAGTTAAACCTGTTTTACCATACCAAATCCAAGGATCTTGCTACCCGCTTGTCTGGTACTCAGCGTGAGAAGGATTTGCCGGTGTCAGAGGTTTGCCGCCTTAAGACGCAGATGCAGGGATTGACCACTCGTGCGGAAGAAGCAAACGCTGCACTGGCTAAAAAAATCGAAGCCAATAATCTTAAATATTTATAGGCTGCTTCATTTTCTTTAGAGACCGGATGAAATCATGATTTGAGAAAATTCTTGGCAAAAGTAAGGATCGTTCTGACTTGTGGTTGACTTTGTGTAACAGGAAAAATGGACCCAGCATGATTTCATCAGGTCACTAAAGAAAAATAAGCAGTCTAGAAATACTTACCATTATTGGCTTCGATTTTTTTTATCCTGTGCAGCGTCTGCTTCTTTTACACGAGTGGCCAATCCCTTCATAGGCGTCTTAAGATGGCAAACCTCTGACACCAGCAAATCCTTCTTACGCTGAGTACCAGACAAGCGGGTAGGAAGATCCTTGGATTTGGTATGGTAAAACAGGTTTAACTTATGAGACATTTGGCAGTACTCTTTGAACCTAGCAAGCTGGGGTAGGAAAGAAAAACAGGTTTAACTGCCACCTAATTGATCTGGGTTGTCGTTGGATGGGCGATTAGAGTATTTTAGTCTCAAGGATGCGTTTAAACTCAAGAGTCCCATGATCCAGACTGCGTACTCAAAATGATAATATTTCTACTCATAAGTTGAAAACATAAGCAGAAATAGAAAGAATGCGCAAGTAGTCCAAGTAGTCCCCAAGTTAAATCCTCCTGGGGGGCACACTTCTTATTTCTCCCACCCTAATAAAACCCGGTAGTGTGGAATCGTTGAAAAGTTTATCCACACTATAATAGCGCCCACCCCATTGCTTTATGAGTCTGGTTGAGTTGTTGAGTAAATTTACTAGCACCTAAAGGTGATTTGACTACACAACCATAGTCTTTACCTCCTCTCTATTCCAGAACCTACCTATTTATGTATTTCGAGACAAGTGAGACTTAAATTCACAGGGTCAGTGGCTGAAACATTGAATTTACTTTGAAAATGCTTTACACCCCCTACTTGGAAGTGTATCTCCACCGACATATTAAACTTTAGGGTAAACGGTTGTGTAACATTTAACATTGGGACTAGGGTGTTTCCCGCTTGGAAGTGTCAGATGATCAATGATCTAGGAATGCGTACAGAAAAGCTAAGGGTGCACCGGACCACACTGGTGGACCATCAAAATCGATCCATTGGATGATGTTTGGGTGCCATTCAGGATTTAAAAACCTCACCCTACCAAATCCTGTCGTTGAGGGTAAGTGTATTAGTACTGTGGTTAAACGTTGTTTCTAAAAACCTCATCTGGATATCTCTTAGGATTTTAATTAATGTTAATTCGTATCTGTTTGGAATAATGAATATTTTATTGGTAGTTCATTAAATGAAGATTGACCCCATCGATAGCCCTTGCTTGGAGACGCTAGCTCATTAGTTGTACTCCTTATCGTACGGGACATCATACTTGATTTACAACTTACAACGATGCAATTCCAACAACCATATTAACTCAAAAAAAGCACCATTACAACACTGAGACTTTTAATACTACTCTATATTGCCTATTACCTAGATATATCGATGTGACTGAATGAGACGGAGAGTTAACTCCAGCTTCTCCAACCCCTCTTATTTTAACTAAGCCCTTAAATAAACCCGTTGGGTTCCATTTAATAGAATTGGTGTAGTAGTTGGGTGAAGTTCTGGGGGACACATCTGGGGTATGGGAAGATTTTCGTTTTTGACTTTCATGAATTAGGAATGTTGTCAGCGACTCAGCATATATAAGGGACCCAGAGGATAGAAGCTTAACAAACCCAAATATCTTTCTACTTTAAGTTGCATTCATCCGTTCAATTTCAGAAGCAGTGAATCATGCATTCAACTTCAGGTTTCACGATTCAACCATCTTTCGAACCATTACACGTCGACTTCAAAACGATAGATGAGGAAGAAGTCTACTTGGCTGGTGTAATCTTTGATCCATGTGGTATCAACGTTTCCGAAGTCAGTACTTACGCAAAAGATCTTTGGAGGCTGAGTTGTGTTCCTGCTGTTAGGCTCGTCTCCAAGACCGGAAATGAAAATATCCTCATTATTAAACTGCTAAACGCAGGAAAACTATCAAAAATAATTGAAGGGAGTCCATGGTTTGATAAAGGTTGTCTTTTTTTTTGTTCGTATATGAGAGCACTCAGTAGGATTTAGACCTTCCCGAGATTGTTTTCCTACTTATGTTCTAGTTGAAGTCGTGTACCATTACCCCGAAATGCCTGAAAAATCTGTCATGCTAGAAGAGGCAACTTCTGTTGCATGGTCATTCGGCCTTCCAATAAATTTTAGCCATGATTACAACCGTAAACCAAATACGGCTTTCAAAATTATTTGGGACCCTAGCTTCTCTTTACCTGTTTCTTTAGACATAACCAGAGACGGTTCTGGTGAGAAATTTAGGTTAGTTCTACTCTACAACTTCATTCCAACTTACAAGAATTCTGAGGAGTTATGGGAATCCCAACCGCTCAATGTCTCGAGTACGTTCTCTATGGAGACAACAACATTAGGTTCTAGTTCACCAAACCCTGCTCAGGGGTCCGATAATGAAAGTTGGTCTGCGAAAGCAACCACTGGAGAGTTAAGCCCTAAGATTTCGAACCCTTCTCCAGAATTAATACTTTGGATGCCATCTCCTGTACGAGTATGTCAAAAACGGGTAAGGGTCGGCAATTGGCATGGGGAAGTTATTCAAATAGAGGATGACGATCCTCAAGAAATCGAGCTTCCGGATTTTGAAAGTGTGATGTTCACTAATAGCTGGTTGCATCTTTCACAGGAATTTGCAACCTCACTCACGGGGATAACATCGAACCTTGTTGCTTCAACTCCGCAGCCATGTTTCGACAACGAGTTTAGCAAATCCCTCGGGCAGAACATCGGGAGCCAGGGTTCAATTTCTTTCACTAAACCGTCTCGTTATGAAAGCGGGTTAATGCGCGTTGAAAATGGTCAGGTGGTTCATTAAGCTTGTTGAAATCGTTAGATCGCAATGATATTTTTCTCCTTTTTGGTGTATTTCTAATTTTTATCAATGTTCTGTAACATCTTTTTTAAGTTTTCACGGTTAGCATATGCAGGTTTTTGGGAATGTACAACGGAATTATGCATCTTGCGCTATTGACTAGTTTTGAATTTTCTTATATTTTTCCACATTGAAAAATTTTCTTACTCATTTTGGGCCAGGAAACAAGATTACGAGACAACTGTCTTAGGAAATTTGGAAGTGAGTAAATTTGGAAGTGATTTGATGCTCATTGATTAGCTGATTCATAGAAAATTCGTCCGAGCGGAAAATATTTGTCTCCTTTACGCATTGAAAATGTGTATTTCTCTTTTTCATTAGTGCGATAACGGTACCAATGCATTCGATGTAGGGCCCACAAAATAATATGTTTTTTTTGAAGCTAGAATTATACTAACAAAAATTCATTGAACCGTGGGCTGGGACTAACAAAAGCAGGGATCCCACCCCTGGGATTTTGCAAGGAGGCCTGGGTTTTGTGGAGTTTTCTGAGACAACCCTTCTAAACATACCTCCCAAAAACAACCATAAAACAACACTCCCATACAAAATTGGGTCCCATGGTATGGGAATTAGCAGGGGGTGGGTGAACCCCACCTGAACCAGAATGCGAAGCTCGACGTAGATGTGAGGCTTAGATTATAGAGAGGTGAATAGGAAGGTGGAGAATAGAGATCCAAATAGCATTTCCGTTGTTTTTAGGGTGTCCAAAGAGGCGGTACACCAACAATTTTTGTTTGTGAGAGGCGGTTTAAATTTGTTTGAAAGAGCGGTACGTCTAGAATTTTTGAAATATAATACTGGACGTACAAAAAATTCTTACACTTTTTTTTGAAATACATTACAAAAATTCTGGACGTACCGCCCTTTCAAATAAATTTAAAACCGCCTCTTACAAAACTCCACAAAAGCAAGGCCCCCTGCAAAATCGGAGGGATGGGTCCCTATTTTTGTTAGTAAGCGTGATGTAGCACATGTTTTTCGGTACTTTCTCAATTCGAGACGAATTCTTTTCAAGATGGCGGGCCTGATGTAGGATTTTTTTTTGTTAAGTACAAAAAATATATTAATGAAAAGGATATTTACAAGATAGCCTGTGAGAAAAGAGGTCACAGCGACCCCAAAAACTCAAAAAAAAACTGTTTAAATCAAAAATAAGATACATTTGGTGACTCAATTGTTCTAAAAAAAACAGGTCTTCCAACATAGGCAATTCTCACTCCCTTTGCCAAAAGACAGCCATGTTTCGCCAATTTATCAGCAGAAAAGTTTGCTTCACGTTAAGTGTGAACAAACCTAATTGATTCAAACATACTCCGAACTGCCATCCAGCTTTGCTGCGCTTAATTAATGGTTCATATTTTTATTATTATTGCTAGAGCTTAATTAATCTAGAGTAGCATTTATTATTTTTAGAATTACTTATTTTTAGAAGTTATTTAATTCTAGAACGTTATCTATTTTAGGGATTTCTTATTTTCCAAGTTTGAGTCTTAGAGTTATTTAAATAGGAGATAAGTCTTATGTAACACATACATTATTATAAACCAATATTGAGATTTCTCAACAATTCTTCTACTTTACTATCAAAATTCTTTATTCACGCTTTCGTTCTGCATTAAAACGAGTTTTAAAATTGTTCAAAAGGGCGGTACGCCCAGAACCATTGAATACGTTATCGTGGTTTGCATGGGTTAATACATTATCGTGTAGGGCCCCAGAATTTAATAACCTTATCCTTCTAGATTGGGCGGTGTACGATTACTATATATTAGAACCTACCTTTCCAATTCTTCATCTGTTTCAACTCTGTTTCAAACCCAAGTTGCATAATTCCACCGTTTAACACGACAACTAGCAACTAGAAACTTATGAATTTGGGTTTATCCACCTTAAAAGAAGAAGTTAGTTTCTCTTTAGTGTTGACAACCAGTGTTCTTGTAATGGCCAGATCTACCTCTCTTCAACAGGAATTCAATTTCATCATGGAAAACTCGCGAAGATGCAGAGACAGAAGTGCCTTGATGTTAGTAGGTAGAATCTTATCAAACCTATACATCAACCCAGATGCAATGCCTGTCCAGCTGAAAGAGAAATGACAACTATCATATGAGCTAGAAGTGAACCAAATAGGAAACTATAAGTGTGAAAACAGATTCGCGTTTATACTCCGATCAGCAGAGGATGCTGCTATTGCTAGATGTAGAGCACCTTGGAAATTCATGAAATCTACTCTAGCCCTTGTTGAATACGACAGTACTAAAAACCCTAATGAGGTGGAGTTTGATGTTAGTATGTACAACATTCCTCCCGACAAATGGATAGATGACATGCCAAAGAAAATAGCATCAACATTAGGCACACCCGTTTCAGTCATAATACCTCGGTCGGCTCACTTTGAAGATCAGTATATCAAGGCCAAAATAAAGATGAAGATGAAACATAATTTTCCAGCAACAAGTAAGTATTGGTTCGATGATGATCACTCAATCGTTGTGAGATTCTTCTATGGTAGTTTTCCTAGTTACATTTGTCCCATGTGCAGAGTGATAGATCGATCATCCATCCTACAAATGTAGTAATGTCCAAATGGAACTGAATTAGGACAGTCCTATGAGCACTAGAAATTTCATTTGATTGTGGGATTGTGGAAATCTATCAGATTTATTGGTATTTTGTGGTCACCTGTATTTTTCTACTATATTGTGGATTTATTAGTGAGTTTATGAAAGCAATATCATTTATCTCTTTTAAATAGAACGGGTGCTATTTTTTTTTTGAGTTGATTGGTTTCGAGTATTAGTTATATATAATACTATGTAACAAAAACTAAGTGTGTTTGATTTTTCCCATTCGCCCCCATTGTATTCGACTTTGGGACAAAATTAAGATGGATAATATTCCACAATGATAATAAATAAAAATAATTCAAGAGAATTGACCGGTAAGGACACGATTTATAAAGGATGATGTCAAAATTGGCGGGGCTGATACCGGACCCGGTGAATTCATGAAGACCATAATATATGTTGTCTCATAGAGGTATGCAAATAGAAAGTGCTTTGTGTGTGTTGTGTGGAACAGAAGAAGAAACAACAAATCACATGCTTATACATTGCTCCTTTTCTTTCTTGGTTTGGGACTATTTCATCAAAGCCTTGAAGATCTCATGGCCAATGCCGAGAACGCTTTTACAATTGTTTGATGCTTGGGATACGAACGTCTTGCGTGGAAATGGTAAAGCTATTTGGAAAATTAGTCATTATGCAATATGCTGGATTTTGTGGAAGGAAAGAAATGCGTGAGTCTTTGGTGGGCGTAGGAAAGACACTGATGAGATCATTGATCTAGTTAAATATTTAGTTGTACTTTGGTAATTTGATTCCAATAATTTTAAATTTGTTCCCCCTATTCTCATTTGGAGCAATTGGGAAGCACTCATGAGTGAGTGATTAGATTTGTATAACTCTCTTTTTCTCTTTAATATAACCTTTTTCTCCGAAAAAAATTCATCGCCGCAGATAAATAGTTTTTCGTCCACCAACACGTTAAAAGTAAAGTCCACAGATTTTAAAATCCTACCGCTATCAAATCTTGTGGTGGAGGGAAGTTGGTCCTCTATTGGCAAAATAGACTTCACATAAGTTATCGTGACACAAGTAGGGGTATCTTGCTAGTCCAGGTACACGGAACACTGTTTGGCGTGACCAGTTAAAATTGACATGTTGGTCAATCTAATCTAACGTACTAAAGACACACCAGCGACTTAAATATAATATTAAATAACCTTGCTATATTTTGGGGAGTTGTAGAGTCAATCTAATCTAACATCAAACAACACGATCCAACGGCACTGAACAGGTGTTGCTTGCTCTATAAAACCAACCCAGTAATGGCCTTCTTTCCTTGGTTCCTTTCTTCTTTTTAATATAACCTTCTATTCGAAAAAAAATGGCCTTGTTTCGTATTGAGTGCTGAAGTCCAAACTATCAAATAATTGAACCGCACTGGAAGAAGATGCAGTCACCAACGAACTTTGACTCCCTGAAACAGATAGATCTTAATGATTTCTTACCGCATCGCACTTTTGAGTTAAAAAAGTTAGAAACTTCTCTTCAAGAGAAAGAAGACAGGTTAGCTGATCAATTTATCCAGGTCCAAAAAATATCTCACCAAATGGATTTGGTTCTAAAGAATGTCCAATACATTGTTACTAATCTCATGAATTTGTTTAAGATTAATAACCGTCTCATCGATTACATGGAAACAATTGAGGCTAGACTCGAAACGCTTGAAAAAAACATTTGAAAACGATGATCAACTAGGTGATGTGCCTCAGATCAGAATTTAAAGCCATGTCTTGCATAGTTTAATCCTAGTTAGTGATTTTTAGTCAAAATACTTTTAGTGGATTTCTCCCTAAGCAATTCTTTGATCTATTATATTTTATAAATCTTCTGGTCATTCCAATTTTTTTATAAATTGAGGTTTTTATTATTAGATGACTTTTTTTTTAAAGATCGTTGAACAATCGCAGTGCACATGTTTAAAATTGGAATGTGATGGTCGAGAGTGAGACTGACCACAGCACTTGGGATAATTGGTCGACCGAAGGAAGACCTCTATATAGTCACTTCGTTCTTTGTCAGTAACAGAAACTGTACAAAAAAAAAACTCAAAATGAGTTTCCCACTCTCTCAAATTTTATGAAATTTAAGATCATCTTCAAATAATCAACCAAATTGACTCGAAATTCATATCAACTAACTACCGCTAAACAAATAAATTATATGTTCAAATATCATCAAAAACTCGATTGATTCGGCCAGAATCTATCACTTCCAGTACCCTTACAAGATAAATTGACTTCAAATTAATGCAAAAAAATTTCAACGAACCCGTTTCAGTGATTCAACATTTAAGGAACTGTACCTCTTAATAAAGTTTCCCTGAAAAAATTCAAATCTGTAAAAAACAGAGATGCAAAGAAAATTTGCAGAGATTTCGGATCAGGTCGCGGGTGAAGGAGACGAAATAACGAGTTGGATTAAGACCGTATCCCTATCCATTAGCCCATAATTCATAGTTGAAATTATTACTATCCAAGAGTCAGTGATTTATAGAAGATGAAAGGACACAAGACATAAGATTTTAAAAGAGGCGGAAAAGACGCAACTCAAAATTCTAACCGCCAAATCGGCCATGATAGATTAAAAGACGCAACTCTATTAAAATCTTATGTCTTGTGTCCTTTCATCTTCTATAAATTTTATATTAACGACAAAATTCTAACCTTTCAGTATGGCTTCTCGTTTCATATTACCCAAAACCAAAGAGAGTTAGCGGAAAAACCAGACACAATCAAGCCTTCAAAAACTGTTCATTTCCCCTTGTAAAAAAACAAAAGAACATCAGGGTACTAGAACCAGCGAAAACTGGAAGGATCAAAGACTGAACCGAAGATTAATAAGTACTGTAATGAAATTTAAACTTGTATTTAAATGATTTCTGTTTGAACTTAATTGATTAAGAAGGAAATAACTCTACACCAGAGAGTGAAGGAGGAAGTATGTTTCTTTACATGCTTGCACACCACATTATGTTCCTTTTTTAAGGAGATTATTAGTGAGGTGCACAAGTTTGTACACTATAATGTTTCACGGACCTGGAAACAAAAAGATGTACTAGTATGCCATATTTTGTGACTTAACCATGATTATTTTTTTTAGTAGTGCAATGACGAGGATTTGTTTTTGTTTTTGTTCTTGTGGTGTTTTAGGAGGATACAAGAACAAAATTACTACCCTGGAAGAACAAGTTAACCATTTAGAAGAACAGATAATGCAAAAAGATATTGTGATTGAAAAACTGCTGAAAGTGGAAATCAAATATGAATCAATTTTGGGACATGCCAGAAGCATGATAAAGGACCTGCAAGTAAAGAAAATCAACAAGAGAGGAAAAGTTATTGATTTTCCATAGAAGGATCTTCTGGAAAGCACCTTAAAATTCATTACTAGTAATGACGAGAACCCTTCAATCAAAAGAAAACTCAAGCGGATGAGAAGCAAGAAGGGGAAAGATTCCGAGGAAAGCAGGAAAGCGAACGAGTTGAACAACAACCCCCTCATGTGCCCGATAAAGGACAGTTAAGGAGTCTCGAAGGAAATGAACTATATGACATGATGGGTACTGCAGAAAAATTAAGAGTCGAAAAGTTGTGGAGCTCCAAATGGAGGTAATCGTTCAAATTTTTACACACTCTTCGCATATACTTTGAATCGAATTAAATACATAGATTATTAAAGACTTGAAGTAAATAATATTGTTTTTCTTATTAACATTTATAGAGAAGATGTAGCTCTTATGGTGCAAGAAAATCTTAGGGTATTAGATAATCCAGAACTTATGATTGTTTGCACGGTACTCGAGGACCTACTCTTCAAAGAATATTTGGACATTAAGGTAGTCCATTTCTACATTTTGAGGAGAAAACTTGGAACTTTAAATGATCGACAACACAAGGGAGACCACAAGTACCTAAACTGTGCTTACATGGATTATTTTGCATGGGTAAATTTCTCTGAGAAAAGTAATACTGACTATATTTTGAGTTGCACTTAACATCTAAACAAGAAATTACATAATTAAGATGTTGCGGAAAAATATTAATAATAGATACACTTTGCTTGCAGGAAATAGTGATAAAAGAATACCCTGACAAGGAGCTTTTGGTGAATATATTCATAGAAAAAACGGCTGATAATTTGGATCGTCTTTGATACCCATGAACAACCTTGGCAAACACTGTACCCTCTTGGTGTTCGATTTTAATACTGAAGAATGGAACTACTACAACTCACTGACTGCAAATGCATGTAAGTGCATCGAAGATTCAAATAAAATGGCATCGACAATGACAGAGGAATTAAACAAGAAGAGTCTGGCCTTGGGGGAAAGCGAATAGCCAACACTGATGTGAAGCCAATCAAGTGTCCACAACAAGGAAGCCACCCACATTGCCTCGTGTACACTTGCTACTTCATGAAAAGATGCTCAAACATAAACAAGGAAATTGAACTGAATGAAGAAAAACTTAGAAGTATCTTCCACCGTATGAGGCAAAAAGTGGTGGCAAAAATACTGGAGACTGCGGAATATGGCGATGTCTACACTGTCTAACAATACACTGAAATCATGCTGCAGACTGGGAAATATGGAGGTGACTACACAGGCTAACGATACAATGAAATCTTTTAAAGACTACTTTTATCATTTTATTGCAATTTTCGTTCCTACTATTATTACTACTTTTATTACAACTACTTTCATATCTTCTAAAGACTGCTATTATTATTCTATTGCTATTATTATTATATTGCAACTGTCTTTCGTGCACAATTACTTTCAAATTCACAAACATAATTTATTGAATTGACATCTTAACATATAATAATAAGAATAAAAAGGGAAAAATATTTAGTACTTCTATAAACAAAATTTCTTGATTGTGATTCTGAAAATACAATGAAAAAATTCTAGGAATTGACGATAAAAAATAGAACGGTCCTTTTAGCGTTCTTTTAGTACGGGGATATGAGCCGTGTAAAGCGGGTACCCCTTTTCTTCTTGCGGGATATTGTGCCGGAGAAAGTGTCGGTCAATCTATAATTTTTGCAATTTTTTTTTGACCGTGAAAAGAGATTATATTGAAGAGATAATAATTATTACAACCAAACTCTGAAAGAAAAAAATTATAAGGGATGCAAATGCAACTTTCAATTGAAAGAATAAGGACTAAGGAGAAAATCTAAAGATTCCAAAGGATTGATTACAAATTGTAAAATAAGAAAATCCAAGACACAAGCTCATCGTAGCCCAAGAGAGATCCCAGCATTTGCTGATTTAGAAATTAGAACTGAAGATCACAACATTTGGAAGCTTAATCATCAGAAACCAACATCTTTGTTGATTAAGAACTGAAGATAAGATGGGAAGCTTAATCATCAGAAACCAACACCTTTGTTGGTTATGAACTGAAGATCAAGGAGATGGTGTAAGAGATGTATGGGATGGGTGTAAGAGATGTATGAGATGGCATGGCATTGTAACGTTGTTGATGGAGGTACTATTTAGGTT
This sequence comes from Papaver somniferum, assembly GCF_003573695.1. NCBI lineage: Eukaryota > Viridiplantae > Streptophyta > Magnoliopsida > Ranunculales > Papaveraceae > Papaver > Papaver somniferum. Next base: position 155,679,124 of record NC_039366.1, on the reverse strand, counting down.
GAGATTGAAGTGTGTATGCAAGGGTTTGAGGGATGAAATTGATATAGGATTTCAGAGATTTGATGAGATACGGAAGTAGTAGGTAAGTTCATCACCATTACTTCAAACCACGATGAGGTGAAATATTTGCTGGGTAAAATAAAAAATGGGATCAGCTTCAATCCAAAGATCTGAAGAGAGATTGAGAGACATGGGGATGGGGGAAGAGAACTTCAAGCAACCATGGATACCTGACCTCTGCATCAACCCCAAAATACTATTCTATGACCAAATTAAACGACTAAAACTAAAGAGAACCAAAAGAATATATTGAAATCTTGCTTGGATCTAGCCCTGTTGGACTAAATCCGAGCAAGCAAATGAGTGGCAGCTGTTTTTTTTTGTTTGTTTGATGTAGTTAGGGTGTTTTTAGAGAGGAGAGAGAGACAATAGACACAAAATACATTTTTCTTCTTGCAATAAAAAGGGAACAATATCTTCACTTCTATTTCTTGAACTCCAGCTATCCAAAGAGCTCATTTTTCTTCTTCCACGGAACATGCGCCATACCAATATTCTTCTTCTTCCTGTTCCTATTCATGTTCTTCTTCTCATTCTTGTTATTTCCTTTGTTCGTCCTGTTCATGTTGTCCTCTTGTCAGTTTCAACCATCATACAGTGTCTTCAAGAGAGATACCAGAGTTTTCTTTATCAAGCTGAACAAGCGGACGTGAGGGACACACGAGTTCATAAAAATACTGAGAAGATATTATTCACTTTGATTCAGCAGAAGAGCCAATGCAGGTGTCAGATTAAAATTTGTTTTAAAAAAAGTTAATCTAAAATCAGTCTCAGCCCTCCATTCACTCTTCCGATTGATTTCAAACGGGAGACTAAGATGTTGGGAATCATGATCAATTGAATAAACCCATAATGAACTGTTACTGTAGCTCTCTTGAGTAACCAATTAGTCTATTCTTTCATTGCTTTCACGATTCAATATTCTTCATTGTTGTATGTTTAGAATTTTTGTTCTGATAATGTTTGGCCCCACATTAGGAAACTACTCCGAGAGGGTAGTTTTCGTGTGGTTCAATGGAGCGGTTCGTACAGAACTTTTGCAAAAACATGGAATATCTAGAAAAGTCTTTTAAGTTCAAACATTTGGAATTAACAATGATCCGGTATTAGCTTGGGTTTTTTTCGTACTCGAACATCATCTAGTGGATTGAATATTTTAACTCTTCCCAGAGATTCTCTTCGGTTGCCTTCAATATCCAAATGCTTCTGGTACCCTAACATTTTGGTACCTTCACTCCTTGATTTTTCAATCATTCGCCGTTCTCCAGATACTGGTGCCGGACATTCTGCTACATTAGTAGTAACCAACAAGGAATTCGGGAGGAAGCGGCCCAAAGGACTAGAATCCGGTGGTGATGTTTTTACGATCTTCAATGTTAACAGGGGATCTTTTTTCTTGTTGAATTATATGAGGGTAACTTGTTATCCGAAAGGTTTGCTGGTGATGATAATGGGGATTCAAAGGTGGTTGGTGGTAAAGTAGCACGGGCACACGTGCGAAGTCTTTGAATCGATTCACAAAAAAATTCACGCTGAAGGGGCTTCCAAAGGAGGGGATGGGAATCAGAGTGGGATAGCCAATGTAAATCATCTTTTTTTTCGAAATCTCTGGATGGAAGTTTAAACCACGCCTAACAGATAACCCTGAAGTGATTATATCTGACAGTTGGGGTGATGTGGACATTTGAGGAGTCCGTTCCGGAATGAATTTGGTGGGTTGAGAAGGCCTTGACTGCTGCTGGATCATCATTAGGCTCACATCGTCAACAAGTTTTCCTTGCCCATCATGAGGCTGAGCCGTAGTACATATGAAAGATGGATGATTTATCACTCTGCACAATGGACAGATGTAACTAGGGAAGCCACCATAAAAAATCTAACAATGATCGAGTATGTAGGATCAAACCAGAACTTAAGGGTTTTTGGAAACCTTTTGTTCATCTTCATCTTTATTTTATACCTGATGTACTGATCCCCAAAATGAGCTGTGTGAGGTCTTGTATACGAAACGGGTGTGCCTAATAGCGATGCTATTTGGTATAGGATGTCTGCATCCCATTTGTCGGGTGTGATGTTGTACATACAAACATCGAACTCCACAACATCCAGACCAACCTCGTTGGGGTTTTTTGTATACTCGTACTGTGCTAGAGCTAGATTGAATTTTTAGAATTTCCAAGGAGCTCTACATTTACACGTCGCATCATCCTCTGCTGATTCAAGAGTAAACACGAATCGATTTTCACCCTTATAGTTTCCTATGTGGTTAACTCTGGGTTCATATGAAAGTTGCCATTTACCTTTTAATTTTGAAGGCATCTCGTCTAGGTTGACGTACTGGTTGGAGAATATTCTACCCGTTAACATCTTTTCACTTTGGCTTTTGCATTTTTGTAAAGTTTCTGTAGGGAGGTTGAACTCAGGTTTAAGAGAGATAGAGTCGGACATAACGTTCACAGTGGATGTTACGGACCTAGCTTTATTTGTTTTGACTTCTTAACAATCCGGTGCCTAGAGGGTACTTGGAAGTTTAATCATGAAGGTGGATGTGTGTTTCAGGATGCCAACAGTGATATCCTTAAACGGTTGAATGTTAAGCTACTTGGAACAACATGTTGAACTGAATATAAGGTTGGTTTTGGTCGATTTTTATATAATAGACGCCAGCTGTAGTTACATTTATTTCTACCCTGCCTAACCTTGCGCAACTATATAGGTATTGTGGGAGAGAACTTTTTCTACGGTCAAGAAAGCGAAAACAATAATCCAATTTTTCAAATTCCTTAAATGCTTCAACTGTAAAATGTTACACCAAAAAATACCCCACAGATAAGGCTCCACTGCTGAACCGAATGCCCACCTACATCACTATTAATAGTTGGTAGTTGAGAATAATTAAGTCTTTCAAAGGAAAAAAACTTTTATGGTACTACTTTCCCTGGCCTCTTCGCTTTGTTTTGTACATCTTTGTTTAACTTATCGTTTTAACTAGTGCAACTTTGGAAAACTGTATTTCAACTAGTTTTTAAATCGATATGTGAGGTAAACAACAAGGCATGATATTTTTCGCAATCCGTGTGAGGACATTGAACACAACACAGTGTTTGCGGGGTTTCCTATTCAGTTTCACAGTCCTGAATTAGCATGTGAGATTTGGTGACAAAATTTCGGGAGAATCGGAATCCCACATCAAAGCGATGGTGAAGTGGTTTTGGTCCAGAACTCTGGTCAGGTGTACACTGAGATGGACAAATTTGGTATTTTTCATTGTTTTCAAGAATAATTACTTTTACTCATTAACTTTGTGTTTTTAGGTAGAAGATAAAGCTTGGATGTCTTGAGAAGCAAAAAGAGCAGAGATTTGGAGGCCGTAGGCAGAAGGAAAGAGCTTCGCTGAAAAAGGAAACATCGCGCAGAGTGGTTGCAATCCGTTTTCAACTCATTCGCAAGCCGCTTGCAAACTAAACCTAGCAATGGGCTTGGAAGAGGATTGTTTTGAAGAAAAAATGGGCTTATTAGAATTAAAACCCAAACCCAATATAGTTTGATACAGTTGCTCAACACCCAACAACTCCGTCACTGGAAAATCAAACCCGATACACCTGCTTAACACCCTAGCCCCCTTTTTCCTTCCCAACTCGAACATAACTCCACCTTCTCTTCAATTTCTCTGCAGCACCACCGTCCTTCCGATGCTACTCTCTTGGATTTATGTATCGCATTGTAAACGACCCTCATATGAGTAGCAATGCCAGGGTACTCATCCTGTAACACCACAAGGATATCAACAAGTCGCATTCCTGAGTTTCAGAGCTTTATAACCTTCTCAAAAACCGCCAAGATGATAAATAGTCTTCTCACTTCTTCTACACTTGCGCCAAAAAAATAAGAGTATCATCCGCGAATTGGAGGTGCGAAATAATTATACCATTCTCCACAACTTGAAAACCAGTAAGTTGTCCTCGTTCTACAACATCATTTATCAACTTGGAAATGAACCTCCACAACTAACAAGAAAAGATAATAATGGTCGATGAAGTTAACAGTTGAAAGAGAACGTTTCTGGGTTAGAGAAATTTGTCAAGGTCCTCAGTAATCTTGAAAATGTCATGGTTTGTTGGCATGGGTGTGTTGGGAATTTTAGGTGTTGGTTTTTTTTTTTAAATATGTAATATATATATATATATATTATTTATTTTTTAAATATTAATGTTATAGTTCGACTATTATTACCCTTATGTGGATCCCAAATTTTATGCACCCAGCCAAGGCACTCAACAATAAGTGTCCTTTGTTTAAATTCGACTATTAAAGTCAAAAGTATAAACTTGGTTTAAGCTGCGATGTTTCGTCTTTCACAGAGATGAGGAGGAGTTTTCCGGTGTGAGCTAAGTTCTCGAAAAATTCTCTAAACCGTTTCCCCCGACTTCCGCATTGAAATATAGTAGCTTTTACTTCATAATTATAGTTCCTTCATGTATAGAGGAAATGTTACGTATTGAAGATATTATTAGCATGCAAGTCACAAGACCGATAATTGCCCAAGACGAACGATAAAGCTAAAGATTAATCAACAATGTGATTATTTGGGTTATTGCTTCTCACTATGATAAACTACAATATTTATAGAAAATGCTAAATAACCCCCACCCCTTTCCCCATTCCCTTGCACCGTCCACCTACGTAATGTATCCTATGACTATTGGTAATTGTTCCTCATCCACTCATAGGCTGCAATTTTTTTCGCAGGTTCCTAATTTTTCTGGTGGTGATAGGTGGGGGATCGTAGGTAAATTTGGGGGATAATAGGGCCCACTCCAAAGCCCAAAGCATTTTGGTGTAGCATCTGGTGTATAAATTTGCATTTAATGAAAGTTGTAGATAAGATTACGCCAGTTGGTTAAACGTGTTCCAGTGGAAAAGGTTTTTCAATTTAATTGAATGCATTGGAGTCGTATGGACGGCAACTGGAGTTGTTTACATTAATGGATACGCAGTTACTATGGTGGTTGGGATATATATATATATATATATTTTTTACACGCGAAAGCCGGCCCCAGGCCCCTATCCAGAACTCAGTTGGACTGGCCCCACTGCCACAGACCCAACACCGTTGTCATCGGGGATTGAACCCCCGACTTCCTCCTTACTGGAGTTGATGGGATACCTTTGAGCTATGCTCTTGACCCAATGAGCTCATATGGACACGTTTTTTTTCCGCAAATCGGAAAACTATGAGAACCCTATCTACATCGTGCTTGTTATATCAATTTTATGGTCGTTGGGATATTCATAAGATTAGATTTAACTTCAGTTCGAGGAAATACAGTATGATGCATGGATGTATGGCATGTCATCAACAGTCTTTTATGGAAAAGCGTATATCCCAATATTGATACGATAACACTCCTATTCTCCCTCTGCTGTCATCGTTTACCATTTACTCCACCTCACTAAACGGAAAATGCTTCCATTCTTCAAAGTTGTCCCCACAAATCAATCCTTAATACGAGTTACAAATAATCGTAAAATTGATTTCATCGAACGTGTTCTCTTTTCTCAAAATTGGTCAATTAACCCAATACAATGCTCGGTGAAGAAGACATATAAAATGTGATACTATTTAAATGGACGAAAACATAAAATTAGTCGACATATAAAATTTGATACTATTTAAATGGACGAATACATAAAATTAGCCAGGATATAAATAGTTTCAGTTTCATCCAACCCATTTTAAATACTTTTTCTTATTTTTAAATTATATAACGATGCATCCAACTTCACTCTCGCTATTTATCAGGTCCTAGACCTACTATTCAAAAATAAAGCACTTCAGTCACTCGATTTTATATATTATGATTGACATATAGATTATATGACAAACTCACAAAAGGGAGACTCCATATTCATATTCTTCTGTGCATCTTCAAAGGTGCTACCTATCTAATTTTGCCACTTTTTATTTTTAATTTAATTTTGCCTTTCCACATTAACAGCAGTCGACGAATCCACTTTCTTAGTCCAATTGTTTCCGCGTTGCGTCTTACGTTTCTTCGGTGTAATGTTTACCGGTTCGCCCCGACTCGCAACATATGTATCAGAGACGAGGGAAACTAAGGTTTCCAAATAAAAGCTCAGGCCTCTGATTACCAAATAAGGACTACCCGCGCGTACATCTCTAACTGTTTGATACTGGGGGATTATATAAAAGACTCTGCCCAGAATAAAATTTCACCGCTTTTAAAAATACACGCAACCTTCATAGTGTACGAGTATGCATATCCCATTGCGAAACTAGGATGATTCACTATAGTATCATTGGTAATGATGTAACGTTGACACCATGAATTCCCAGCTCCATATTCATGCATCACCCATACCTGAATTTGACTCGTCGGAACACGTACAAGGGCACAGAGATACAAGTCCATTATCCCGATATCCAGTAAGACAAGGCTCTGACCCCAGTTTATTTTTGGTAATGGTACTTCTTTGAATACCTCTAAATGGATATCCCACGATAATATGAACTGACCGGCAGAGCCTCTCATATTACATACCCAATGAAAAGCACCAATAAGAAGTACCTCGTCGTTAGAAGGATGGATATTATAACAGATGGTTTGAGTGCTCCACAACTTTTCACGTAGCCTGAAGACGTGAATAGCGGAACCATCACCAGGGGCGTGAATCGCTGCAACAATAACCAATTTAAAATTGTCAGTCTTACAGTCGTTACTGAAATTATGAATACATATATCGAATTGGTTGTATTCATTTAGAGATGGTAATTCGGGTAGTTTCATGTACTCTGTTGTAGCGGGGTTTTAAAGACAGAAGAAAAACGGAGAGGGGTCTTTATGATACAACAGGCAAACCAAACCTTTGGATGAACCTAAAAGAGTAACATAAGAATTTGAATATTTGTAAGGGACATCCGATACAACCGTATACACACCCGTAGACGCCAATACTGTGTCATGACCCTCTGAGAGAACTGTGATAGATGTCGAAAATCCAAAAAACATTAATTTATTTAGTTTCAAGGTAAAATGAAGGAATCTTAGATTAATTTTCTGAATCGCATGGTTTATGTGCAACATGGCAAAACCATCTTCAGAAATAATATCTCGCATAAATCTGAAGACGCACTTACATACGAAGGTTGTTTCCACAGGAACCCTTGAAAGAATTTCAAACCATAGAGCTTGTGGTATGCTTGACATCGCTGAATCTGATACTGATTTTGCTGCTGATTTGAAAAAAGAATTTGCTAGTGAGAGACAAGGTTTTGGACCTTTTTTTCGAGGAATGAAGATAAAACATAATAAAACTCTGAATTATAAACATTTTTATTTCCCGAAAAGTGATTGTGTATAAAGCAGAATAGACCATCTCTGTTACGGTCACGATCAATTAGGATTACCTCAAAAATATATCTGATTCGTATGGTCCGACTTCCGAGTTCTCGGCAGTTGCCGATGGTAGGGCTATTTTTGGCAATTTTTGTCAGTAGGCAAAGTGCATGACACACCCAAGGACTTCCGTGAAACATACCAAAGGGATCCAATGGACCACAAACGTCTCAACACTCGGAAATGATAGATTTCCCGAGATATCTCGGATGGAAAGGGATGGGCCTATATATTATTGATGCAGACCATTAGACGGAGTCACGGAAATGCTTAACTTACCGACAGCTTTTGCCGAATAATATCCCACGTCGTAGACTAAGTTTATCCACGACGTGTTGCCTTTGATAAACTGTCCCCAGTTATTTTGGTATTCATTATGGATCAGGATTACCTCAATTTCTATCGATATTCACGGAATCCACTTTCCAATATCGTCGACGGTACGCGTTCATACAACTTGACACATGGTACAAATGTGGACCAACCCCTCGACCACTGGGATCTCTAGGCCTGGGTATTTAAGACTTGTGGGGCCGTCGAGTTAACTTTGAACTCCCAGATTTTATTGGTCCACATTTCGACTTAAAAACCGCTCCGACATTGGTAGGCCCCTCCTGCCAGGGAAAATAAGGGGTCCCACCATCTGTGGAAATCTAGGCACGGAGAGTGAAGGTACACATGAAAAGCTTACGGCTAGATGTTTCTGTCCCTATATATTTATGAGTATAGCATCTACTTCACAACGTTAGGTCGCATACCCTGATTATTTCCAATTGTTTTTATTATATTATATAAAGACTCGAGTCTCCCTTCTCATTCATCCCCAAATTTCATTCTCATCTTAATTGGCATCACATCTGATTTTACACAGAAAAATGGAGTCTCAAAATGATCTCCTAGAGTGAAGTAGTTTTAGAAAAACAAGAAATGTATCCAACGAGAGAAATTCATGTGAACAACCAAAACCGTACTGGTACAATTCAAAGAATTAGCAAGATAAAGAAGTGGAGGGAATGGCCTGGATCAAGCTTTCATAGGACATCTCGCAGCAGAGAATCTGCGGTTTACCGTCCAAAAAATACCACATTGCACAAGATCTTTACATGCAACTTCTGCATCAGGAAGTTCTACAATGCACAAGCGTTGGGCGGTCATCAAAATGCTCACAAAAAAGAAAGAGGATCCCCCACAATGTATCATTCACATAGGTTCAAAACTGCAACGGTGATGAGTGCACCCTACGTTGATAATGAACAAAGAGTAATTGTTGCCAGTACTCACCCAATGGTCTTCCGAAACCCTAACATATTAGAAGGTATCACCGTTGGTCGTTTTTACGATGAGGAAGCCTGGAACAGTGCGATTATACAGACGGCAAAGCATGACTCAACAACAAATAGCGATCTAATATGGCCTAGAACATTACGAGTTGATTTACACCAATCGAACCAAGTAGTTTCGTCAAGTCGTCAATCAGCATCAACTGATGTTAGCTCACTGAATTTGAATCTTACAACACGTTTGTTTTTTCCTCTAGATAGGTAGAGTGTTCTATATAGAGGTTTACCTCTATATCTATATAAATATCACTATATAATCTCTCTTAAAATCATGTTTGTTTGACCACTATCTAACAATTCTACATTGTGTACCCAATTTTATATATTTCTCATTTTACCCTTATAATATTCAAAAAATCCATGAATATCCATTACAACCAAAGATGTTCAAAAATTCCAAAAGGAAAAAAATGTATTAGAAAATACAACCAAAGATGTTCACTTTTTCTGAAACGGAGCGAAAGTATAACTTTTTTCTGAAACGGGGTAAAAATATCATTTTTTCTGAAACGGATCAAAAATATCACTTTATCTGAAACGGGCGAAAGTATCACTTTATCTGAAACGGGCGAAAGTATCACTTTTTCTGAAACGGAAAAAAAAAATCACCTTTTCTGAAACAGGGCAAAAATCACTTTTTCTGAAACGGGACAAAAACATAACTTTTTCTGAAACAGAACGAAAATATCACTTTTTCTGAAACGGGGCAAAAATATCACTTTTTCTGAAACATGGAAAAAATCACTTTTTCTGAAACGGAGCAAAAATATCACTTTTTCTGAAACGGCGCGAAAGTATCACTTTTTCTGAAGCATGCGAAAGTATCACTTTTTCTGAAACGGGGCGAAAATATCACTTTTTCTGAAACGTCGTGAAAGTATCACTTTTTCTGAAACGGGGGAAGTATCACTTTTTCTGAAACGGGGCTAAAGTGTCACTTTTTCTGCAACGGAGCAAAATATCACTTTTTTCTGAAACAGCGCGAAAATATCCCTTTTTCTGAAACGGGCGAAAGTATCACTTTTCTTGAAACATGTAAAATTTTAGATTTTAAATTAAGGAATTATTTTTGGACATTATAAGTTTGTTCGAGGATATATTAATCATTTGAAGGTTTAATAGAGGTAGAGGCTCAAAGATAGCACCTCATTGGTGCTATTTGATTTCCTCTATATAGATAGAGATTTGCCTCTATCTTTGTAGAGGTAGTGGAAAAAACAAACACCAAATAAATGGGACCCACCACTATATAGAGGCTAATAGAGGTTAACCTCTACATAGAGGAAAAAACAAACATGATGTTAGTCTTGGACCATACGTCTAAGAGCGTTAGCCTTTTCTTCTTTAGTTTATTTTTCTTCCTTCCAAGACCGTTCATGTGCAATACTCTGGTCAAACACTAGTATATCATGCGTTTAATGAAATTTATTCCTACTGTCGATCATAATCGGTTACTATGGCTCTTGTCATGTTGGAATTTCTAATTTTCTTATTTCCATCTATGAAAAATAAATCTGGACGAGTTTTGAACTCCGGTCATTGCCATCATCACTCAATGGCTTCAATACTGCAATGATATCTGCAGTTTTCCAATTATCGGATGTTTGGGAACTTCAGGCTAAACTTCTTGTTGCTAACTAATCCTGATGCGGTTATAGCAAATTAGTTTTTGAATAAACTTTAGAATGAATGATACAGCATACATCCTCTTTTAACTAATTAGTGGCGAATTTCGTAACCAATCTACCAACTGAACTAAAAGTTTTTGATGTTTTGACACAAACTGAACTAAAAGTTTGACCACATTGGTGGCTCTTCACTTTATTTGACTTGCGGGTCGACGACACAGTAGAAGAGAGGATTGTACAGAATTTCTAGTAGGATTAAAATAATTAAGTAAAGAAAAATAATAATTACATTAACAAAGTACACTAGTTGGCACGAAAATTGCAAGGTTCAGGTGAACTCTCTTCCCAGCTACAGCTGCTCATGCAAGAACATGAGAACAAGCTTCAACTCCCAGATCTTTGTCGGTAACAATACTATTCTTATCCTTAAAGATTCGGCGGTTTATTTATTTCCACAGTTTCCAAAAACCGGCAGCAGGGATCAACACCCAAATGATATTCCCAGAATTTGAGAGTAAAGGATGAAACCAATAAGACCTTGCTAAACTAAAATGCTAAACGTGGGACGCTAAAGAGAGAAAAAAAAGTCGGACAAATGCGGGACTGAGGGGAAAAGGGCGAGAAAACGACGTGGCGCCTGTAACTGCACCTTTCGCAATCGTGTAATTTAATAGCAGGTGATCTTGATATTTGGAAACGTCACCACACATAATACAAAAAGTTATAACTGTCCAATGACTAACAATGGTTCTAGGGGTTTATACTAGGGTGATTCTACACACATAAACTAGGGTGATTCTACACACACCATGTTTTACACCGAGAGGAGATTTGACGGATGAGGAAAATGCCTCTCAGCATTTGGATACGTGAAGGTGAAGGTGAAGGTGGGTCCCTATTCTTTGTTTCACTCGGTGCACTCTTCGGTGGGGAAGTCGAAGTGCATCTAGCATTTTCGTACTACCAAAAATTATAGACGTACAACATCCTAGACAACAATAAAACAACCTCCAGGTCAGGAAGTTGTTTTACTAGTATTTTCGGTTTAAAATATCGTATCTGGAGAACTACTCTTATACTACTGGCCCCATTTCATCTTAAATTTAAATCAGAAATGCTATTCACAGCTCCCTTCACAGCTCTATTTAGCACTCAATGCTAGGTGTTGAGAGGGTACTGGTTCAGGGTTATTAAGGAGGGGTCCACGGATGAATAAAAGAGTTCACCATTTGATAGATGTGGGGTTTAGTTGTTGTTAAGCTGTGAGTAGTGTGTTGTTATAGAGCTGTGAATAGCATTTCCGAATTTAAATTAAAGTTTCTCATTTATGTGGACATTGTGGAGGTAATGAATTTTGTTGATTTGGTCAAAGTCAAACCCTTGAGGTACGGGAAACAACTAGGGTTAATGAAGTAGTTGAAGGTAATGAATTTTGTAGATCTAGGATTATTTATGTGGACATTGTGGAGCGAAAATGCTATTATACTCCTTCTTTTTCACTATTCCCTTAGATGTGGATTCTTGTGGCGGTTCTCATAAAATCTGTGGGACCCGTAATTTTCTCGGTAGAAACAACAATATTTAGCAGACCAAAAATGATTAACCCACCATGAAAAAGAACCGTGGAATGAACCACTTCAGGCCACCCCTATCCTAAAGCAGAGAGGAAGGCTTATTGGGACCGTCCATCTCCTCTCGGTGCATTCCATGGTTCTTCTTCACGGTGTGTGTAGCAAAGCTGTTAACAGACCACCAAAAACCGAAAATAAAAACAGCTATGCTAAACCGCCAAAAACCATACAGACACAGACACAGACCAGGGCCCCACCGTCGAAGATTTCAAAAACAAAAATATTGGCAGACTGCCTTTACATGATGGTTTTTAAGAAAAAAACAAGTACATCATAATCATAATCAAGAAACATATAAAATGAAAGGTCAAGAGTAAGAGCAATCCACAAAGGTACATCTTGTATCTAAAGATTGATAAAGAAATCATAATTCGACCATTTTGATTGATTTTCTTCTTGAAAAGAGATACTCCTGCGAGAGAAGAGTGATTTGCCCAAAAACTTGTGTGTCTGTTGAAGAAAACCTGATCTGGCATATCCCCAAATCATTGATGTAGTTGTATCCAAAACCCAAATCACTAACAAATCTATAGAAAGAAACACTAGTGCAGATAAAAGCGCTCTAAAGAAAGTAATCGCCCTAATAGCAAAGAAATTTATTAAAATCAAACAAACAATCATTGCTCAGATCTAGAAGATTAATTTTCATTATAAAGCGTAACCGGACTTAAACAACTTAGGGTAAAAAACGAAAATGATGGATAAACCGTGGTATGGCAAAGCACCACTCACAGTTAGCGGGTCCCAAAGCCAGCGCCTATGTTTTGTACCGCCGGATGGGCCAATCGACTGGCACATGGGACCTATCGTATAGATCATTTTCCGGTACATTCTTTTTTCCGGTACATTCCTCAATAATGAACCACCTAGTACAAAGAAGTAGATAAACAACTGGACCAGTGTCAGCGCCACTACTCCGAAGAACCACTTTCATATTCTATATATTTTACGTTTCTTCTGATTGATGGATTTGCCCCTGCGGATCCATAAAATATCAGAGCCGAGAGGAACTAAACTTTCCACATAATAGCTCAGACCTCTAGTTAACAATTGACAATCTGCATATATTTCTTTAACTATCTGAAGTTTGGGATCGTATAAAATACCCTCCCCGTTCAGCCAGAATAAAATTTCATCGCTATTAAAAAAACATGCCATCTGCAAAGGCATGAGTATATTGGACTCCATCCTCTGAAACGAGGGTGATCTGCAATAGCTTCATGGCTTATAAAGTAGCGTTTACTCCATGAATCCTTAGATCCATATTCTTGTATAACCCATACTTCAACATGAACCATTGGAATATGTACAAGATATTCTGGAAGTTCCAGTTCTTTGAATCTTTCATTGTTGATGTCCCAAGATAATGATAATATTATGCGAGAGGCCTTGCGTATCTTTTCACATATCCAATGGAAAGCGCCATTAAGAAAAACCTCCCCTTTAAAATTTTGAATATAATAAGGCTTAATTTCACTGCTCCATGACTTCTCTCGAAACCTGAATACGTGAAACTTGGAATAATATCCGTACGCATGAATGCGGGCCGCAATAACCAACTTAAAATTTTCGGTCTTGTAATCATAACCAAAATTGTTTATCCGGATGTCAAACTAGTTGTAGTGTTTTAGTGCTTCCAACTTGGGTAATTCTGTGTATTCTGTAGTAGCGGGGTTCCATAGACAAATGAAATATCGAGAGGGGGGTTTACGATAAAGTAGACAAACTAGACCGTTTGATGTACCTAACAAAGTAATATCAAAAATCAGAACATTGGTAAGGGATCTCCGATACCGAAGTATGTTCAGGCCCATTGCAAGCCAATATTGAATCATAACTTACCGAGATAACTTTTTTTGATAGAGAATATACAGCTAACCTTGACTCATTTTCCCTGGAAAAATATAGGAATTTCTGGTTATTTTTCTGAAGGGAATGCTTTACGTGCATGATAACAAAATAGGTTTCAGAAATAATGTCACACATAAATTTGCAGACACATTTGCAAACAAAGGTTGTATTTACTGGAACCCTTGTCAGGATTTCAAACCACAATGCTCGTGGAATGCTAGACATCACTGGCTCTCGCTGACTCCACTACTGATTTGGAAAAAGAGTTTGTTAAAGAAAATGAAGCTTGCAAAGATAGTATATATATCCAGTGTTTAAGAAAATAAAGGTGTCAAAATTGAATTTTTTTTTTCTGAAGGTATACATATTTATATATAGAAGAGATCAGATAGAAGCTTGGGAATAACTATCTCTCTAAGTTGTAGATAAAAATTAAAAAAGATAACAAAATATTTTTCTTGTTGCAATTAACCGAGATTAGTGACGGGGGCAGGGATGACTAAGTGTATATGTAAACGGGCTAGCAATCAGTTACTGTGACGCTGAAGCGAGAGACCATTATTAATTATATATTCAATTTAATATTAATTTTTAATTTATAATACAAGCGGTCAGTTATAACCTCAAAGGTTTCATCCACAAAAATCCATCAAAAATAAAAGTAACCAAACAAAACCCTAAATAAAAAAGATACACAAAAAGTCCAAGTGTTTTTGCCACCACTAACTACCACTATTAGCAACCATCACCATGAAAAACACCACCGCCAACCACCGCATCCAGTACCACCAAAATTAGGTTTCATCATAAAATTATTGTTTATCATTAAAATCTTTGGTTTCATGATACCAATTACCAAATGATAAAATTATGAAATTTGACAAAACCGATATTGTTCTGGGTTTTTGTATCAAATTTGTTTAATGTATCCCAACAAACGGAGTTGTTTTGATACTAAAACCTGCCGCACCGACACTGTGTAGGTCCCACAAAAACCATGCCCTGCAAATCTCAGAGAGACGTGCCCATATCCCCATTCGGAACCACCTGTTCAATGCATTCAATTCATTATAAACCTTATTCACTGCAAACGCGTTTAGCTAACTGGCGTAACCTTATTTATCGGGTTATGTAGTGGGACCTACTATACCCGATGTTAGTTTAACTTTTCAAAAATTCTTGACGGACAACGAAAACAAACCGAGAAAAAAAAACGCGTGCAAATTCTTCCATAAATACCGGGCCCTCCTGCTGTCATCCGCGGGCCAACCAGGACCCACCGAAAAAAAATGAGTGTGGCGGTTTTGCCATAGTCCGCTCCCTCGGTCGAAAAAAATGAGTGTGGCGTCTACACTTCCCCACTCCTTTCACTATTAGGTGGCTCTACCCAGACCCTTGACTTCGTCAAATTTGATCCCAAGAACAGGGTGTCACATTGTTATTGGTTTGACCAACGCCTACATAGCACATAGGGGGGAAAGGGATTGGTCTGGAGTCATCTAGCATTTTCGTGAATAAAGCCACTGGTAGTTATGGATAGAATGACATGAAGCAGTTTCTTTTTTCGCAAAGAATCTTCGCCTCAGCCAGAAGACACCGCAGTTCCCTAGACAATGTTTACAACAATCATTGTATTCTTAACCCTGGCCGACGTCTATGGACCAATTGGTTGACCTTCCCTTCCACCACGGGATTGGTAGAGTGTTGGGTTATTAATCTGTTAGTGGTACAAATTTTTCCGAGTTGAAGTACCCAAACCAGACACATTGATTATGAGAGCGACCCTCTTATGGCATGGACAACAGGTTTGTCCAATCTTGGGACATGATGTGGCACAATCTGACTGGTAGAGAGGGGAATGACTCTCAGTTGCGGATGTACAACCAGACTTGGGCTGGCTTAAGCCACCCCTAAACTTAGAAAATTTTCAAAAATAGGTAATGGAACTCATCCAACTCCAATACAAACTCAATTGAAATTGTTATCAAGCCACCCCTAGCCTGTATAAATTTTTTTTCCAAGCCACTCCAAATTCCAAATCATAATTCCGCCCCTGATGACTCTATCATTGAGTTTGGTAGTGGGGTAGACAAGGGAGTTATCAAAAATCATGATTCATTGTCCTAGATTTGGATTGTACCAGTTGTCCCGGTTATAGAGTTTTAAGGGACAAACCGCGGGAAACAACCAGCGTAGAAGAGCTAGTATTATATATATACTCGAGATAGGTGTTTGAGGGTAAGAAGGATTATCAAACTCACATGTTTCAATTATATCTTCACATGCGTAGAACGTTCAAATATCTACTTCATATAAATTAGAAAGTTTTAGTTTGGGAGCGAGGTGTGTCCACATTAGATGGTACTTTACGTAAGTTTTAATTTTGAGGACCTCTATAGTATTCCTCTAAAGAGGAAATCCTCAGTTACAAATTTTGGGGATTGATATGCTATTTATTAATGCATATTCAAAGTTAATTCATAGTATTTCTCTTTTTACATGATTTTTAGTCAACTAATTGCAGGGCTTTACTTGATATTATTGATAGACGCATTTATGTGTCTATTTTCATCTCTTTTGTGTATTTTGTTAGTACCCATTTTTGCTTATTGTGGTGTTTTTATGTTTGTTTAGGTGTTTTTGGAGAAATACCCCTTGTGTAGAAAGAGTTGCTCAATTAGTAATGTTTTACACCCCGGAGAAATGCACTGAAAGGCACCCCAGAAATGCACCGAAAACGTCCCAAGAAATGTACTGGAGGATCCCAGAAAAATTACTATTTCCACCCAAATTACTATTCGCACCCCAGCACTCTGGATAAGGGGCACCTTCTTCTCAAATTCAAATAAACTTTTTGGCGGGAAAATTGGTTCATCAACTGGCAGATTTTAAATCGACAAAATGAAGGTGTTGTGTTGCGATTCAATGGCTCAAACTTGGTAGGAAGATGTGATATAGCTTAAGGAACACATTGTGGGCATCGGATTTGATCGGAATTGGCTGGAAATCCTTGTTTGAGTCACGAGCTCAAAACAGAGCAACGTGTCCTGTAACACGAGTTTGATTGTGTGTTTGCCATGCATGGAGTGTTTTAGAGGAGTTCGATGACTTTGGAGGCGTGGGAAGGTTAACTAGAGCGTGCAGGATCAAAGTTTACGTGTGTAAAAGCCAAAAATGGAAATTATTGTTAAATATGGGCAGCGAGCAATGACGGGATTAATGGGAGATTATACGGTGTTATGGTCGGATATTTTTGTTCTAAAACACTATAAATACAAGTCTAAAGAGTTGAGAAGAGTTGGAGAGTCTGGGGGATAGTTTAGGAGTCGAAAAAAATCAAAAAGAAGAACACGCAGTGAAGAGTTTTCTGCTGGTGTAAACTGAAGAACGCGAAGAACAGACGCGTAGAAGCAGTCGTTTTACCCAAGCGTCTGCGACGCTCAAGTGAGGTACGTATTCAACCAGGAAACGACACTTCCCTTTTGTCGCTGTTCTAACAGCTGTTTGTAACGTTTTTATGCGTTGCAAACAGTGTTGTAAACCATTTTTTCTCCATTTTCTCTTGATTGTAAACAACTTTTGAGTATCAATGAATCATTTTGAGAGGTTTTTCATCATGAGTAGCTAAATCCAATCCCAGGGGTGACGGAGGAAGCCGTTCTTCCAAAAGTTATGTGGTAAAATTTATTTAAATTTATTTATGCAACTCTTTTATGATTAATTGCATCGAATAAATATGGAGTAAATGATTTTTATTAATCAATTGTGTTTTCTCTTGATGGAGTATGCTTAGTAAATTGCTTTTGATACTTCATGCTCGCGATTAACAATGGATGTTTTCAAAATCTAATTTAGGCAATGATTAGAATCACAATTCCCTTTGATTGGAGTTATATTGTCTAGAATTGCATGATAAGAATTGTTATTGAATCACATAAATTTTGGTGGATGGTGGAATCCTGACCCCCAGTAAAAATTCTCTCCCATATTTTGTTAATATTGTGCATATAATTTTATTTATTTAAATCTAGAAAAAAAGTTACCTTCACAAGTTCGAAAAGAACCCAGTTTTCACCACTATCTACAACAACATTTGAAAATATATCAAATTTTTGGCGCCGCTGCCGGGGACCTGTGCTTAGGTAGAATTTTTTTTAGGTTTATTATTATTTTTTTTCCTTTTTACGTTTCTTTTTGTCTTTGATTTGCAGGTTCGAAGTGGAGTACTAAGGACCATGAAAGGAAAAGCTTAAAGCGAAAGGAGCGAAATAGGAATTTTCTTTTTTTTGTTTTATATATAGAAAAGAGAGGAAAAAAAAAGAGAGATTTTATATATTTTTTTTTTAGGTTATTTTTCTTTTTCTTTTGCACTTTACTTTATTTGGACTTTGGACTTTAAACAATTGGACTTTATTTTTTTTAACCCTACGGAAGGGTATTATTATTAAAAAAAAAAAAAAATTATTATATAAACTGTGTGCAGGGAAGGACGACGATTACTATATCGTCTCGGCCCCTCGGGTTCGCACACGGCATAGGAGTCGTGGCCCGAGTCGACGACAACGGTTCATCGCCCGTCTGGTACGGGAGGTAAGTCCAATCGAAACACCCGCGAATCTCCTGCAAGCGGGTTACTGTCTGCCTTAAGGTGATAATTGTTTGAGGACGAACCGGACTGTCTTTATTTTCCTAGTAAAGGGCAAGGCCTGGCCTAAACAAGATAAGGGTTCGGATTTCATCACCGTTCCCTTCTTGCCCGCCTTAGGAAAAAAACCTAACGCGAACCCAAGCTTAAAATTTGGAATAGAACGAGACCGATAGGGTAACGAGCTTAATAGGAAACTCGTTCGAAAAATATTGGTTGCTCTTTAAGCACACTCCAAAGTTCATGATGGTTTCTGTGAGTTGAATGCGTGACTGCGCCGCCTTGTGATAGCGGTGAGGCCTTGGGTATCAAAGCTCCACTGAGCTTCCCTCGCCTCAATTCAACTTACTTTGACTCGGATTGATTCCAGAGGGGTTTGCTCAAATTGCAACGAATTCCCTTTCGAAAGATAGAAGCTGGTCTAGAAACAATCTAAGTGGAGCCATCATGCTTTTTGTTTGCTAGAAATCTTTAGGTTTGCTTTGGTGGAGTCGAGTCGGCCTTGTTTGTGATTGTATAGAATCCCTCTGTAGTTTATATTTCTTCGGTGATGAATCCTTTTGAGGAGACGCCACCTGCGATGACGTTGCGAGAATATATGTCTAGAAATTCTCGTTATCAAGAGACGTCTTCGGAAATGACTCTTGGTGAATATATGCGTGGGCAGCGATATATGGATACTCCAACTTTTATTGAGGAATCACCTCTAACGATCTATGAGAAATATTATAAACATAGACCATGTAGTTTGGAACAAAGATTGAGAATTCTTGAATTTCAAAAATTGTATCATGATGATGAGGATAGTGATGATGAAGAATCTGAAATATGTGGGAATAGTGATCAGGAATTTGTTACCCCAGTTGAGCCTTATAATGATTATATTATTTCTGGTTCAGATCCTAATAATTTTAAAAATTATTCACCTATTCAAAAGGACGAGGATTTGACTAGAGATACCCCCGTTTCAGACGATGTAGTATATCCTGTTTACGAAACCGATGATGGTTTAGAGGAACCAGTTTATCTTGAGATCGAGTCAAACGATTTAGAAACAATAGTCTTAGATGAACTCGTAGAGATTAGCGAGGATGAACCTGACTTAGAAAAATCAATTGCCGACCTAGAAATTAGGGAGGTTATGACCAGTCTATCTAGAGACGCCGAAAACTCTAAGTTTGGGGGTGAGTATCATTCTCCATGTGCTTTAACTCTTAGTAAGGTCCCTCACTTGGGACTTGACATCAATGCCTCAACCATCTTACAAGATTATCTTCATAATCGTTTTCCAGAACCTAATGATATCCAACAAGAGTCTCAAATGTTAGAAACCCATCCTCTGGTTGATGTGGTTAACCCAGGCAATAATACCAAGATTGATTTTGTTTTCCCACCAAATAGTTTTCTTCCAATTGTGGGAACGTATAGATTTCAAATGTGTCACTTATTAAGTTGTGAGACTAAACCTAAATGCCTTAGAAAATTAGAATCGACACATTTGCTTAAGAATGACCACAATTCTCACTGTGGTCAACTTTGTAAGTCATATCTGACTGACTTAGAGGATCCGCAATTATTTAGGTTATTACTTCGTGATTCTAAGTTCGTATTTGAGTTTTTACAGACTCTAAGACCTAGTGATTCGGATCCCATCTATGAAGAAACGCAGCCAATGAAAATATTCTATTTAGACCCTTTCATAGAACCTGAACCTGAACCACAATTAGATATAAATATCTTAATCAGGAAACTAGATAAGGGCATGTTATTCTTGTTCACTTTCTTGGGTTATTGTAGTTTCCTTTGGTCAGCTCTTTTTCGTTTTGAAGACCCACAGTTATTTCGACTGTTACTTTATGGTTCGAGTTGACTAATCCTTTCCTAAGTCTGGCTGAAGACTTTAAACTTAGCACTTCTTGGGAGGTAACCCAATCTCATGCAACCCGGTAATATCCTTCCTTCACTCTTTTGCTTCAAATAGTAACTGTCTCTCCTTGTTCATGCTTTTAATTTCATCTTTAGAACATTGAGGACAATGTTAGATTTAAGTTTGGGGGTATGGGAGAAACTTTTTAGTTGCAATAAATAAACTCCAGAGCCTAGAAATTTATGCGTATTTAGGATAGCACTAACCAATCTAAGTGGATGGAAACATTTTTGTTTTAGGAGTTGAGGAACCAATCTGACTAGATGGAAACATCTATAGAGTCTATTCATAAAAGCACAAAGCTCAGGTGTTAGAAATAACATGATAGTTTCGCCATATCTTGTCGAGTCCTTTTCACTTTCTATTTTTAGTTTTCTTTTGTTTCAAGTGATTTGGTGGGGCACACGATTCAAGTTGTTACCTTTGCTAGGGTGAAATAGAGTGACTGAGTTACCTTTTCCAAAAAAAAAAAAAAAAAGACCGGACCAGTTAGACCAATCGGAATAAGTATTAACACTTGGATAGCAATATGCGTGTGTTCTCCCTGTTTCCGTCGCCTAAGCAAGCGTGGAATGCAGGACCCGTGGGAACTATCGTGTAATCTGCTGACAAGAAGCATGCGCTTGGATCAAAAAGATCTATTCATGCCGTTAAGTTAAAAAAAAAAAAAAAAGAGTGAATGGTTATGTGTAGTCAACTGCTGGTTCCCTTGTATTTGCCAGTTTGTTGATCTAGATTTAAGTTATTGACCACTGGTTCCCTTGTATATGCCAGTGTGTTAATATTAGTCAGACCGGTATCTCAGTCATTTAGGTTAGGTTCACCTTGGCAGAGGCCTTCAGACAGATATGGGAAACACCGTTCACTTTTCAACCATCTACATTTTTCTTTTTCCATCTTCTTAATCTTTTCATGTGATTAGTCTGACTCCGAGTATGATGTCCATCGTGAAACTATCTTAGTAGAGCTCTGTCACTTATATGAATTTTAGTATGCTTGAGTGCAAACTCGTATACAACAATTGGAATTTCGCGTCAGGGTACTTCCTCCTGTAATTAATAAGTATGCCAACCAAGGAGGTTCTTTAGTGCTTTCCAAGATTTTTCGTAGATAGCTAGGGTCTGGAGTATTGGTTTTTGTGGGTACACCTCTGATAAACCCACCCGAGATTAACTCGGTCACTTTTCAAGAATAAATTTTGCTCGAGGACTAGCAAATAATAAGTTTGGGGGTATTTGATAGACGCATTTATGTGTCTATTTTCATCTCTTTTGTGTATTTTGTTAGTACCCATTTTTGCTTATTGTGGTGTTTTTATGTTTGTTTAGGTGTTTTTGGAGAAATACCCCTTGTGTAGAAAGAGTTGCTCAATAAGTAATGTTTTACACCCCGGAGAAATGCACTGAAAGGCACCCCAGAAATGCACCGGAAACGTCCCAAGAAATGTACCGGAGGATCCCAGAAAAATTACTATTTCCACCCAAATTACTATTCGCACCCCAGCACTCTGGATAAGGGGCACCTTCTTCTCAAATTCAAATAAACTTTTTGGTGGGAAAATTGGTTCATCAACTGGCAGATTTTAAATCGACAAAATGAAGGGGTTGTGTTGCGATTCAATGGCTCAAACTTGGTAGGAAGATGTGATATAGCTTAAGGAACACATTGTGGGCATCGGATTTGATCGAAATTGGCTGGAAATCCTGGTTTGAGTCACGAGCTCAAAACAGAGCAACGTGTCATGTAACACGAGTTTGATTGTGTGTTTTCCATGCATGGAGTGTTTTGGAGGAGTTCGATGACTTTGGAGGCGTGGGGAAGGTTAACTAGAGCGTGCAGGATCAAAGTTTACGTGTGTAAAAGCCAAAAATGGAAATTATTGTTAAATATGGGCAGCGAGCAATGACGGGATTAATGGGAGATTATACAGTGTTATGGTCGGATATTTTTGTTCTAAAACACTATAAATACAAGTCTAAAGAGTTGAGAAGAGTTGGAGAGTCTGGGGGATAGTTTAGGAGTCGAAAAAAATCAAAAAGAAGAACACGCAGTGAAGAGTTTTCTGCTGGTGTAAACTGAAGAACGCGAAGAACAGACGCGTAGAAGCAGTCGTTTTACCCAAGCGTCTGCGACGCTCAAGTGAGGGACGTATTCAACCAGGAAACGGCACTTCCCTTTTGTCGCTGTTCTAACAGCTGTTTGTAACGTTTTTATGCGTTGCAAACAGTGTTGTAAACCATTTTTTCTCCATTTTCTCTTGATTGTAAACAACTTTTGAGTATCAATGAATCATTTTGAGAGGTTTTTCATCATGAGTAGCTAAATCCAATCCCAGGGATGACGGAGGAAGCCGTTCTTCCAAAAGTTATGTGGTAAAATTTATTTAAATTTATTTATGCAACTCTTTTATGATTAATTGCACCGAATAAATATGGAGTAAATGATTTTTATTAATCAATTGTGTTTTCTCTTGATGGAGTATGCTTAGTAAATTGCTTTTGATACTTCATGCTCGCGATTAACAATGGATGTTTTCAAAATCTAATTTAGGCAATGATTAGAATCACAATTCCCTTTGATTGGAGTTATATTGTCTAGAATTGCATGATAAGAATTGTTATTGAATCACATAAATTTTGGTGGATGGTGGAATCCTGACCCCCAGTAAAAATTCTCTCCCATATTTTGTTAATATTGTGCATATAATTTTATTTATTTAAATCTAGAAAAAAGTTACCTTCACAAGTTCGAAAAGAACCCAGTTTTCACCACTATCTACAACAACATTTGAAAATACATCAATTATCCACCAAAATCGGTCGCCAAGAATCAACCTATAACCGCACTAAGTATGATCGTGCTTTTCTTCACATATTCTCTTGCTTTCAAGAATATCAGGAATTTTGCTTTGATTCAGTGGTTAGTGATTGGAAGACGTTATATTTCCAGACCCAATAATTTCCATTATTGTGCTCTACTCTTCTTCTCCCTTTTTTTGTCAATGGAAATTTTGCTTAGTCGATCAAATAAAACAAACTGCAGTAAGTATGAGTGGCAAATAATAGTTTAGATCGTTATAAGCACCAAATAGTTTTAATTTAAAGATTTACGCTTGATGTAGATTTTAGCTAATCAAAATTAATGATTAAATGAAACCCAGTTATATCCGCAAGCGCACAGGTCAATAGTAATATAGATAGCAAATGCGGTTCGTTCCCACAGGGAGTGTGAAATACTCTACTAACTAATACCAAAAATTAAATAATCAACAAGATAATGTTTAAGGATTTTTAGAAATTCGGAACAAAATGAAATGATAAATAATTTAAATATAAACAAAACGAGTGTGGGTTATTAGGATTTTCGGTTTCCACCAATTAATTATGCAAACTCTACTAATCTTTAAAAGTATATTCCATGCTTTTTCAAATACTGTTTCTCCGCTATAGTTGTCTTCGCTTCATGACTAGTGATTCTAAAGCATTACCTATCTATCCTTGCATACCACGTCTAGGGATTTAACCGAAGCACGCAGTATCAATTCAAAAGCATAAATAATCTAGAAAATCACATCAACAATAGAATACCAAGCCAAATGAAGAAAAACTACTAATCAATCAACTCATTATTAAGCATATAAATATAGAGTTTTCATAATAAAATTGAGTTCTACCTAGACCCTGACATAGCTTTAGCTAGCCATGACTTTCACAAAAAACCATAAAAAGATTAAAATCAAATAGCTAAGCAAAAATGGAGAAGAAAAACTCCAAAATCCTTCTCTTGTTTCTCTTCCCGCTCTGTGGCCGGGCCCCCCTTGGTATATTTTGAAATAACACATAAATATAGATCACAAATGAATTCACGTTTTTCTTCTTCGTCGCCACATCACCTCCCAATAGAAGTCTGCCACATGTCATGAAAATATAAATTCACCCAATGATGTTGTGCCACGTGTCATAATATGACGAGACATTGTAAAGTATCACCGAATCTCCACTTTCCATAGTATATGAATTTCATTTAGAAAGCATGATATTTTCTTGCATGTGTTGGGTCCCACCTTAACTGTATTTGCAAAATGACGTTATTTGGCTTCAAATATTCCTTTAGATTCTTTATATAAATATAGCAAGAGAACTTAAGTAAGGACAAGATATATTAATCTTTCCTTTTTCTTCATTTGGACGTGGTCATGGAGGTGATATTCTTCCATTTTTATGCTAACAATAATAAAGTCACTCTTGACCAATCTTAGGTGGCATTAGTGTGCTGACATCGACTCGCTTCACCATGCATTAATTGAGATTAAGAACTGTCTGCCCGTTGTGAACTCGTGAGTGCCAAGCCAGTGACACTAGCCAACTGAATTTTAATTCTGCCCACGTCTATATGAATCGTGAACTTAATCATGTACTCCTTTTTCCTTGCAAGTTCATAAGGATCCGTTTATGTTTGGTGCGGCGCAGTGGTGCTGATACATAAGAATACCAGGCCAGCCACATTTACCCATTTTAGTCATTTGTTGTTTATTTAACCACTTATTTCTCAGGTGGTTGTTTGTAATTCCTGCAAAAGCCTTAAAACAATATTATTAGCCAAAATATCGAGTCCTAACTAATATAAATATGGGCATAAAATGTAGCACTTTCGTGCTTATCAACACCCCCACACTTAAATTTTGCTAGTCCTCGAGCAAAACAAAGAATTGACCCGCTACACAGCTGGTCATATGAATATAGAGACTCGCTACACAGCTGGTCACATCATTTATTTTTTTTGTTTTCTTTTAGACCCGTTACACAGCTGGTCAAATAATAAGATAAAGAGAGAGAGACCCGCTACACAGCTGATCATAAAAAATACCATACAAAAGACCCGCTACACAGCTGGTCATGACCCTAAAAACCAAAACGATAATAATATGTTTTTTTTAAGACCCGCTACACAGCTGATCATTTTTTTTGGACCCGCTACACAGCTGGTCGTAATTTTTTTTATTTATATTTTTAAATCCTAACCAAAGTGCCACTCCCCCACACTTAAATATTATGTTGTCCTCAATGTAATTGAGTCATCCAACGTAGAAATCAAGGTGGGAAATTATAAATTGCAAAAAAAATAAACAAACAAAAATAAAAGATAGAGAAAAGGGAACAAATCTGATGGGTTGACTTCCGCGAAGCGAAATGTATTGTTTCCCTGCTTTCAATAGCACATAATCTCAAACAAAATGAGGTTGATACCCCAAAGTAAGCTGCCAATCATATATATAGAGTCTGAAAAGTTGGGGATCAACCCAACCAATCCGGTCAGCTGAAAATATGCACCTGCAAAAACTATAATCATCCAAAGATATATGTGAATCCATTCCCCATAAATAACAATCCTTAGTAATCAATCCATGCATTGTCAGGATATGTAAATCATTCACACAAAGAGGTATAAATTTTTCAATAGCTTCCAATTGAGGTGCACGCCCTAAATCAGGTTCTAAATCAGCGGAAATAACTTTTATGGCTGATATTGGTTCCAGTTGAGCAAAATAGGGCACACGAACATATGTTGGCTCAAATAGAGCAATAATATCATGACTCATAGACCCGTTATCATCTAAAACGGCTTCATTATTAATATCATCAAGACAAAAAAATTCTGAACTTAATGGCTTAAAGGTCATGGTCGAAACTTTTTCGACTGATGGAACTAGTCGAGACTCGAACAAAACTAGAGGTTCTAGTTTGGATTTCCATTTATTAGTGTCTAACAGCGGTGTGGAGTCTAACAAGGCATTGACTTCACAAATAACACTATCGTCATCAAAATCATACCCAAAATGAGCTAAGCAAACCTCTAATGGATCTCCCAAGTGGCTCTTGCAAATATCTTGCGAGTGCATATTTTATTTTCGCCCGCACTTCAGACTAAAGTACCTAAAAAAAATCAAACAAACTGCGTAAAAAGAACTAAAAGAACAATAAAAACAAATTATTTACAAAAATTAAAAATAAGCTATATACAATGATATCAACTAGCGAGTATTTTGCTACCACTCCCCGGTAGCGGCGCCAAAAACTTGATGTAGATTTTAGATAACCAAAATTAATGATTAAATGAAACCCAGTTATATCCGTAAGCGCACAGGTCAATAATAATATAAATAGCAAATGCGGTTCGTTCCCACAGGGAGTGTGAAATACTCTACCAACTAATACCAAAAATTAAATAATCAACAAGATAATGTTTTAAGGATTTTTAGAAATTCGGAACAAAATGAAATGATAAATAATTTAAAGATAAACAAAACGAGTGTGGGTTATTAGGATTTTCGGTTTCCACCAATTAATTATGCAAACTCTACTAATCTTTAAAAGTATATTCCATGCTTTTTCAAATACTGTTTCTCTGCTATAGTTGTCTTCACTTCATGAGTAGTGATTCTAAAGCATTACCTATCTATCCTTGCATACCACGTCTAGGGATTTAATCGAAGCACGCAGTATCAATTCAAAAGCATAAATAATCTAGAAAATCACATCAACAATAGAATACCAAGCCAAATGAAGAAAAACTGCTAATCAATCAACTCATTATTAAGCATATAAATATAGAGTTTTCATAATAAAATTGGGTTCTACCTAGACCCTAACATAGCTTTAGCTAGCCATGGCTTTCACAAAAAACCATAAAAAGATTAAAATCAAATAGCTAAGCAAAAACGGAGAAGAAAAACTCCAAAATCCTTCTCTTGTTTCTCTTCCCGCTCTGTGGCCGGGCCCCCCTTGGTATATCTTGAAACAACACATAAATATAGCTCACAAATGAATTCATGTTTTTCTTCTTCGTCGCCACATCACCTCCCAATAGAAGTCTGCTACATGTCATGAAAATATAAATTCACCCAATGATGTTGTACCGCGTATCATAATATGACGAGACATTGTAAAGTATCACCGAATCTCCACTTTCCATAGTATATGAATTTCATTTAGAAAGCATGATATTTTCTTGCATGTGATGGGTCCCACCTTAACTGTATTTGCAAAATGACGTCATTTGGCTTCAAATATTCCTTTAGATTCTTTATATAAATATAGCAAGAGAACTTATGTAAGGACAAGATATATTAATCTTTCCTTTTTCTTCATTTGCACGTGGTCATGGAGGTGATATTCTTCCATTCTTATGCTAACAATAATAAAGTCACTCTAGACCAATCTTAGGTGGCATTAGTGTGCTGACATCGACTCGCCATGCATTAATTGAGATTAAGAATTGTCTGCCCGTTGTGAACTCGTGAGTGCCAAGCCAGTGACACTAGCCAACTGAATTTTAATTCTGCCCACGTCTATTGGAATCGTGAACTTAATCATGTACTCCTTTTTACTTGCAAGTTCATAAGGCTCCATTTATGTTTGGTGCTGCGCAGTGGTGCTGATACATAAGAATACCAGGCCAGCCACATTTACCCATTTTAGTCGCAAATGTCATTTGTTGTTTATTTAACCACTTATTTCTCAGGTGATTGGATTTGTTTGTAATTTCTGCAAAAGCCTTAAAACAATATTATTAGCCAAAATATCGAGTCCTAACTAATATAAATATGGGCATCAAATTTAGCACTTTCGTGCTTATCAACGCTACATGATTGAGGTGAATCAGAAGTGAAGGAAGGAGATGTAGAGGCAAGAAGGAGAACCATCATATTAGAGAGATTAGTTATAAATACATAGATAGGTTACATTATACACACATAAAAGGGGAAACTAGATTGACCGCACATCCATGGGCCGTAGGCCCTGTAACACTCCCCCTAGTGCGGTTCAATAACAAAATTTTATACATAGTGCTTTACATATAGTGCTTTGAATGTAGTTCTTCGAATGTCGTCCTCTCCTTGATGACTTGTGCCGAAATCAATCGCCTTATTAAAACTTTGACAAGTAAAAACCCAGTGGGATAAAACCTTGGTACAACTCTCCACATGTATTACTTCACATGTTATCTCGTATTTTACATGTAGTTCATCACATGCAATACGATCTTCAAGGACCGACTAGTTTAAGTTAATTGCCTCGTTAAAACTTCGTCAGGGAAACCCAGAGGGACAAAACCTGAACTAAAGAAAAAGAGTACAATATTAAGCAAACTTAGAACATAGTTGGACTCGAATATGTTGCCTCATTAAAACCTTGACAAGGAAAACCCAGCGGGATAAAACCTTGACGAAGGAAAAAGAGTACAACACACCATTAGATGCCCCCCCTGATGTCAGACAATTTTCATTAGTCTAATGCATTTAAAAGGAGTTTATCACACTTTACCTTGGTGACTTGAAAGCTTATATGACCATGTTGTTGGTTCTGGAAGTTACGTTGCTTAACAGACTCTCACGTTTCATTTCTTTGATTCAGATATTTTCACTAGTATCAACGTGATAGACGCATTTATTTGTCTAATATATCTCAATTGTATATAGTGTTAGTGCTCGATTCTATACTTATTTGGTTATTTTATTTATTTGTAGGTGTTTTTAGAAGAATAAGGTTTTGCGGCGAAATTGGCTAAAAATACGGCGTTTGTACCTCCGTTGATAGAGTACCGGAAGCACCTCAGAAATACCCCGGAGGAACCCCGAAAAAGTGCGGAAAATGTGCCAGAAAACTCACTATACGGACCCTCGATTTTGGATAAGGGGTAACCTAATTACTAAGGGATGACCTATTTCCAGGCAGCTGCTAAAGGGACACCGGAGCTGGATAGGGGGCATCTCTTCTTCACATTTCAAACTCAAGATTTTGGCGGGAAAGGACTTTGCAGCGGAACTGATATTAAGGTTCGATTTTATGGACGAATTAGAAGTAGATTCAATTGCTGGATTTGTTACGAATGGGCTATAATTAACTAAACAGGCCCGGTGAGGTTGCTGGACGGGATCAAATTTGGCTAGGAGCCGAGTTTGGAAGTAAACAGGACGTTGAGTTATTATCGGCTTTTCTGGAGAAAATAATCAAGGAAGTTACGTGTGAAAGTGCAGTCAATATTCTCCTAATATTCGTACACATCAATATGGAAAGTTAAGAGTAACTCAGCGCGTAAGGAAGAGGAAAAATAACAGATATTCGTGACCTGTAGTTGAAGAGAAGACCGAGACTCGAGGGAAAGGAAAAAGGGAGATAAACTCAGATTTAATCGAGTTATTTGGACCCTGTTGTGTATATAAAGGCTGGTGGGAAGTGAGAGAAAAGTTTATCAAGAGTTTTGGGGTCACTTGGAACGCAGAGAAACGAAGAACAGAAATCATACCTGCTGCTGCTGCTCGAGGAGGAAGACGAAGAAGGAAGAACGGACTCGCAGAGTCTGTCGTTTTTCCACAGTACTTACAGCGAAATCAAACTGTCGTTTCTTTACAGCATATCATTATTATCGTATATAAACAGCATCATCTGTTTTGTAACAGCGACGCTGTAACACTTCTACAGCGTTGCGAATTTCTGTTTCATCTTATTTCTTCAATAAAAACACCTATTCAGCCATGAGTGATTATTTTGTGTGTGTTTTTACCATGAAGAGCTAAACCCCAACACTGGGATGACGGAGGAAGCCTTATTTCACAAACGTTTGGTAACTATAATCGATTTTTTATGAATTTTGCACTTGTTTTTATCGTTTTATGATTTTTATTAATTAGTTGTGATTTCGTTTGATGGTGTATGCTTAGACGTAAGAGCTTTTGATGCACCATGCTTGTGATTTACAATTGATGTTTTATAAAATCTATTTTTGGCAAATAAAAGAGTCAACAAAAGAGCTAGAATAGTTATGAGTCGTTATATGAACTGATTGAATGTGATTAATGGTGGAATCCGAAGTCCTAGTATATCTCTTGATCGTGTGACATCTTCTGTATATATTTTTATTGTTTTTAAATTTTTACAAGTCCGAGCAACGAATCCTTATTTACCGCAATCAAATTACAACGCGATCTTTATGTCTTCAACGTTCAACATACTTGATGTTTTAGTGTTGTCTCGCTAAAAACCTTGTCGAGTAACAAAACCATTTGGGAAAAACTATTCTTGATCGAAGGGAAAAAGAGTACAACACAGCTTCAATTTCGAAGTAAAATATGTCGACATCATATCCTTGGATCCTCCCTCTGATGTCGGCATCTCCCCCTGATTACATTCAGAGTTGTACCAGACAGTTCCTTTAGTCGTGTACTTTTCGAGACTGAATATCGGTAATGACCTAGAAAATAGTCTACCATATCTCCCCCTGATTACCTTCGTTGAAGAAGATATTATTGTTCTTTCATAATCAACAACCTTTGGATTACAGTTCCTTTAGCATTCCTTTTTATGTCTTTGCGGGGATAAAACAAATTTATGCCAATGGTTACTTTTATGTACATGATTACGTTCATTTACCATTCCAATGACGTTGTGTTGGCGCTAAGCAATATCTAGCTAACAAGTTCATTGAGGATGTAACATTTGGTCGAGTACATTATGCTGAGTATAATAATGCGTCTATTATAATTAGATAAGGAAAGTTCATCTCCCGACCCAACTTTGTCATCTTCCTTTAGACGCATTGGTCATTTATGTACATTTGAAACTCGACTAATCATGGGAGTGATAGCAGCATGCACGTCCTTGTTAAATTGCCTGACAATGGACATATGCAAACTGGTGGAATAATATACCACAAGATCGGTCTTCTAGTTTAAAACATAGATAAGATCGAGATTTCCCAGGATTTTCATCTCAACTTCAGATTTTAAATAACTTGTAAGATCTCTTATTCCATTAAGAGTACTTATCATGTCAATACCGTCGACATAAATAGCTATAATTCTGAATCAGGAACTTATTTAATACGCATGACACGAAACCT
Source organism: Papaver somniferum (assembly GCF_003573695.1). Classification (NCBI taxonomy): domain Eukaryota; kingdom Viridiplantae; phylum Streptophyta; class Magnoliopsida; order Ranunculales; family Papaveraceae; genus Papaver; species Papaver somniferum. The sequence goes on along the minus strand of NC_039366.1, from coordinate 155,647,725 downwards.
TACTTGTTTATCCCTTCCCAATCAAATAGTCACTTAGACGGGTATACCACATCCGCCTGATTATTTTTATAACAATAAGTAAGTGTTCTAGTGTAACTGCAAACACACTCCGTGGTTTAGAGTCATTCGAATTGGGAAGCAAAAGGCCATCATGCACTTTTGCAAATATCTTTGAGTCTAAATCTCCATAGATATAACCACATCTACTATGTTTCAAGTTCTTTTGAAACTACCAAGCAAACTAATTAACTGAATATTATGATGTTCAAAAGAGTAAGCGATCCAGGGGTTTGTGAGAAACCTCGCGCCACAAAGTGATTCTTTATACTTTAAGGCCTCATTCTTCTCACTACACTTTGTGACAAATAACCACATATGTCCCACAGGCTTTACACTAGGTTGGTTAGCACTACCACACCAAATACCTGTATATTTTTCAAAGAACTAAGTTCTACCTGGATTACATAGGCCAAATATGCTATTTATTTGAAATTAATCAAAATAAAGCATGGTTCGATCTCATTGTGCTCTACTTCTGGAGAAACTATTTATGGATTATATCATCATTGTGCACGCATGATCCTTCCATTGACTCATATGCATTCTCATAATCCGTCAGGATTTCATTGTTCTCTATAATCATTTAAAACTTCGGAGCGTCCTCCAGTTTGATTCATGGACATATTTAGAGACAATCTTATGAGATGATTTCTGATAATATAAATAAGTTGTTCCTTACTCACCTACTTCCTTTCTAGGTGAGGATTGATCAAACCAAGTGGTCTCTCCAACTTCCTTTATGGAGCCATGGCCTCAACCACACTTCCACTGAATGTAGTTGCAACACCTTAGTCTATGGTGTATATCCCGTATTGAGGATTTGTAACTTTGCAGGTAGGTTTGCAGCTGGTATGTGTGATCTCATCACTTTAGCAACATCAGTGTGCATTCTGAAAATCGAATATTCTTTATCACTTCACATTTACATTTTTGGAGTACAAGAATCAATATGAGACACAGTGGGAACACACCATGACAAATCCTGTCGTTCCCTTAGAAAATACTTTTTCTTATCTCCCCCTAACGACGGGAAAACTGTCTCATTAAAGTGATAACCCGCAAATCTAGCGGTAAGAGATCTCCTGCCAAAAGTTTTAAAGTGCGGATAATTGTTGGGAACTCATTTCCAACATAACTATTTAACAGTTTTGAAGACTCATCATAGTACGATGTGGAGTCCTAATGGCACATATATAGTGCAACCAAAAATGTGTAAGAACACGAATGTCAGGCTTAAATCCAGTTACCAACTGCTATGCAGAAAAGGTTGACTAATATTGGGTTCTAAAAACGAATTAAGTAAGATGCGTGTAATATTGCATATCCCCAAAGCAATAAAAGATAGGTTGGTACGCATAACCTATTCCTTAGGCACCATCTGTAACCTTTGATGGTTGCCTCTGCGAGACCATTGGGTATAAGATGCTCTATATTGATCATATTAAACATACAATATTCATCAAGTCTTTTTGATGTAAATTATCTAGCATTAATAAGGGTGGCGAGCCTTTGCACTTTGTATTGTGTAATATGTGCTAGGAGTTTTTAAACGCAAATTTCTTGGGATCTATAACTAGTCCAAAATGTCAAAACATTCACCAGAGCCATAAGTCACTTTAATGGTCCGCATTCTGCATGAATATTTTTCTAAATTTCACCTTGTTATCTTTGTAATATGGATTGTTTACCATTTGCATCTTAGGATGGTCTCGATCCTGTTTTACTGAAGACTTTGTAAAATGAGTGGTATGCTCTCTTACTTAAAAGCATAATGGGAGGGAGGAGGGGGTTGTGCATCTGGTACTTTATAAAACTCTTATTGAGAGATATGCTGTTACTTCGCATTCTGTCAATCTTTTTCCCGTTTTCTGGTCCACTCAAACACAACGATGTACGTATAAGTCATTTCAAAACGAAACATCATGTCACAACCAAAGTGCCTTTATGGTTATGTCAAGTATGAGTCAATTTCCAACTTTTCATCGTCAGAGTCAATATGGATTCAATAATCCAAATACTATAGTGATTTACATTTCACTAGATTGACTCACTAGTTTCTCTAATACATTAGAGACTTTAGAAGATGCATTCAATTACATTCTCATCACTGTGGGTTTCCACATGATATCCACTTGCATGGGTTTCTTTGGAATTTAACAAGGTGTGATTATCTCTTGGTACATGTAGAGATTCTGTTACGTCTTTGTTCTATCTTGAAAACAAATTTTGAGTAGTGCTTCGCTCGATGATCCAATCCTCGTAGTTACATTATAAGAAAATAGTTCAACAACTAGTTTAAATTCCTTAAGCTAGTGGAAGAAAAACAACTATGAGTTAGACACTTGGGTATTGAGAGTTTTAATAAGTGGTGTGGCCTTATTACGTAATAAAAGTGAGATTCAACTCAAGTACTTTAGAGTGAATATATATTACGTGTCACCCAATATATCTCAAGTGCTTTAAAGAATTTATGTCTCGTGTTTTCATTCCATAAGTGAAGACATTGGATCTAGATCAACTGAATAAGATAGTCAATTGGCCAGGCAAAATTCTTGTTGCCATTAAAGTTGATGTGAAAATTGGTTGCTACTATGATACCTGCATTACATTGCTTGTACCAACATCAATAACTAGGTGCAATTCCAACTCTTTCATTTCCGTCGGGAGCTAATCCTGTGCTCGGTTCATACTTGGTGTTATCACTATCATAGACAAAAGTACATCTTTGTCTCATGATATATATGTCCATTTTCAATGCTTCAATAAGTCAGTACGCCTAGCCCTCATTACTTCTGGGTTCTTTATATTTTTCAATTTTCTACAATTAGCTTAATTTAAGAAATTTTTGCATCTCAACGGGTCAAGAGAATCTCACTTTGTATGTCAACCACTTACTTTAGGTTGAATAGCTTACTAAAGATAGTGGATCTCTTGCTTGCATATTTAACATATACTGGTTCTTTAGTATATGAATGAAGTAGAAAAATGGAAGAAAAATAAATCCGCCTCATATCACTTTTTGTGAGTCCTTCCACAACAGTTTAGATTCATGTGCTTTTAACTACGATATAACTTTGTTGAAGCTACAAAGTCTAAGCCAACAATCTAACCAGCAGATTACATCCCATTGGAAATTCATGCTGTTCAAAGCATTTCGCTGTTCTTCAGGCGAAAATTGAGGACAATTTGTTTCCTTAGAAACATAGGAGAGTCTGTCTTCACTTTTTAGACGGTACATCATCGTTCGTAGAAGGTTTATATAAGATATACTCATGTTCCACAAGAAAATGATTTCCACGCTAAATAGACAATAACAGTGCTCAAGTACTTGAGTCGAGTTGGGTCCAGCTGTAAATAACCTTAATAAAAGACATTAATATATAATAATGTATTTTTAACAACCAAATTTCTGAATTCTAAAAAATGATCAGAAACAGACAAATATGTTTATCTAATATTCCACTCAATATTTATAGAATATGCATACATATAACTTGAATAAGACAAATTAGTATACACAATCAAATAAACAAACAAGCATTTATAACCAAAAGCAATTCGCTAAGTATGTGACAGTAAAATATCAAAGCAGGATGAATCATTTTCATATCAAACAAAAGAACTTTTTATTTTCAAAACAGTTCATTCTTGCATAAAAATAATAGATCAACAAATTAAACAATTTAGCACTCGATCATAGAAGGCATGAGACCAAAAAATTAAATTAATCATGTGTTGTTACGGACAGTCTAATCACCTGTCACACATATCCATAGTGGTACAAATCTCAAATAAGAAAATAGTCGCACATGATTCGTTAATTCTAGATATATAGTGACAAACACACAGTTCAACAAAAATTACGCATTAGGCCAAAGAACAGAAAAAAATAAAATTCAAACCAGACAGACATGATTCGTACATACCCATGGGAAATAGACAATACATGAAACGTTTTGTTTGTTTTTTTACTGAAATAGGAATATAATATATAGCCCTAGCATCAAATTTATTATGTCAGTAATCATACATCATGAATCCGTTCAATTAATTGGAAGATGAAACGGCCGAATACTAAAATAACCAATCGACACCAAAAATGTATACAATCATTGTCAAAACAGGAGCTGAGAAAAAAAATTGTGAAAGGACAAATAGTCCCATATCCCTGTAATCTGCTTAATTAACTTAAAATATAATATGGAAGGGTCATTTCATTCATTGTCAATTGTTTTGAGTTGGATGACCGAAGACTTTAATATGGTATCAGAGCAGATTATTTGTGTCTAGTCAGTTGACTGCACCTTTACTCTGCGTCACCCGATTTAATTGTGCACGTGTTTGTAAGACCCGCCGAGGCTACACGTGAGGGGGCGTGTTGAGATTATTAGTCCCACATGGTTGGGTTATTTAAGATCCTGCGGTTTATAATCTATTAGGGCCTCTCCACTCATTGCTAATTGGTTTTGAGTTGGATGCCCGCAGACTTTAACATGATATCAGAGCAAAGCCCCAAACCCATACCTGCGTACGCCGGTGTAGGCCGAATTCCTGGCCGAAGTGTTTAACCGATTTTGTCACTTGTACACTCAGGATGTAGGCCAGTGTCGATACTGGCCGAAGTGTTACCCCCTGATTTAGTCACTCACTTGTGTGCACCTGTTAACGATGGACCGGTAACTCGTACGTAGGTCCACGTGTGCGGTTCAGTGACTGGCCTTACACGTGAGGAGGCGTGTGAAAGGACAAATAGTCCCACATCCCTATAATCCGCTTAATTAACTTAAAATATAATATGGAAGGGCCACTCCGCTTATTGCCAATTGGTTTTGAGTTGGATGCCCGAAGACTTTAATATGGTATCAGAGCAGGCTATTTGTGTCGAGTCAGTTGACCACACCTTTACTCCGCGTCACCCGATTTAATTGTGCATGTGTTTGTAAGAACCGCCGAGACTACACGTGAGGGGGCGTGTTGAGATTATTAGTCCCACATGGTTGGGTTATTTAAGATCCTGCGGTTTATAATCTATTAGGGCCTCTCCACTCATTGTCAATTGATTTTGAATTGGATACCGGCAGACTTTAATAAAAATTGAACGGAAAGCCCACCCACATCAAAAATCAATCATGTAAAGAAGGTGACCATATGCTTGTTAATCAATCATATAAGGACAAGCATGTGCATAATTGGTAATTGGACATGATAGAAATGGTTTAGATATACCTCTAGTCATTCAGATAAACACGAAACAAAGACCCATGGAATCGTTATCGGTAGAATAGGATTATTGCGAAGGAGGTGGATCTTTAACTATTTAATCCAAGAACAGAGGGATAGATCCAATGACGATGGAGATTTCTGAAACTTCATTCGATCCGCTAGAGGAAAAAAATAGATCAAAATCCAACTTTAGCTCGGTAGAATTCGTGTTGATAACGTGATTGAGGTGAATCAGAAGTGAAGGAAGGAGATGTAGAGGCAAAAAGGAGAACCATCATATTAGAGAGATTAGTTGTAAATACATAATTAGGTTACATTATACACACATAAAAGGGGTACTAGATGGACCGCACATCCATGGACCGTAGTCCCTGTAACACTATGGTATTTTTTGACTGCTCTCTAGTTTCAACTGTGGCTGCCCAAATATGTCAACCAATGATGTCTACATTCACTACAACGGAGTCTGGCAAGAAATGCCGAATGGAGATGATTCATACATCCACGATCGGGAACATCTGAGATCGTATCGCTTCCCGATGATTACACCTGGGAGCAGTTGAGGGCCATAACAGCCTCCGTTTTGGAATTGCAGCATGAATGTGCTATAGACATTTACGGCTTGGTTCATGTCCCTGTCAAAGGGTTTAAGCAGCGGATTATTCTTAATTGTGAGGCTCGCCTGAAATTCTATCAGATCCAATACCCTAACCTTCCTAGTTTTTCACCGTGAAACCCACTACTGAGTCATTGGGGAAGGAAGAAAGTCACACGCCCACAACTCCTGTTAAGTCAGATTCTAAACATCCTAGTGATTTCCATTCTGCTAGAAAATGTGCAACCGAGCGAAGCTAACGTGCACGATCAAGGTGTGGTTCCTTTTCATTGGTTCATGCCGCTTCCCTTTCATTTTATATCCCTCCGCAGACCCTGTTGCCCCCGATTCTAATTCTGTATGGTTCATGTGTTTTTGAAATTTTTTAGATTAAGTTTCCATTTCCTTACGTTATTGAATTGGCAGAGTTTTCTAACGTGTCAAAGCGGAGGAGGACTTCAACGGCAAATGCATCATCTCCTGAAGCCTTGCAACTTCGCAGACTTCATGATTCCTCGTTAATCCAAAATCCAGAACCCGACTGTCAACCTCCAAGTGCAATGAGAAGATTGCGATATGATGAGCTCTGTGAGAAAAACAACTTTAAAGAAAAAAGGCTTTTAGTACTATTCATAAAAATAGCATCCATAGTTCATGGGTTCGATTTTATGGTTGTTAAATCGGATACGAAAGTTTATTTCGTGAAATGCAAAGATAGGGACTGTCGATGGAAATTACGAGCATGCAGGTATAATGCATTGACCTGCTGGAGGATCACTAAGATGACTACTATACACACCTGTACCAACAACAAATGTGAGACTCGGACCAGAAGAGGAATCACAGATGCCATTGCAGATGTTTTGAAGAAAAAATATCACAGGTGCGACAGTGTTTACACTCCTAGACGACTTCAACACGACGTTAAAATTAAGTTTGGTTTGAGCCTCACTTACAAGCAGGCTTATCTGTGCAACAAACGCGACCTAGAATTATGTAGAGGGACACGAGACGATTCGTACCAGCATCTTGTCGGTTACAGCCACATGTTGAGCGGAGACAACCCTGACACAGTGACGAAAATTCTCACAGATACGAATGATCGGTTTGTGTATAACTTTATGGCCCTGGGGGTAAGTGTTAGTGGATTCATATCGTCGTGTAGACCCGCATTCGCGGTCGATGGGACTTGTCTTACTGGAGAACGCTTAGGAATACTACTGACAGCCGTTGCATTGGATGCCAACGAGCAATCATACCCTCTTGCTTTTGCAATTGTTGACGTAGAAAGTAAAAATTCCTGGGAATGGTTTCTCTGTAGAGTACAAAACTTGATAGGGAACATTGACGATCTTACTATCATCTCGGATCGAGGCACTCATGTATGCCCGGCTGTTGAAAACGTGTTTCGTAACGCGAATCATGTCCATTGCGTTTTTCATCTTCAGGTTTATCACTTACACACTGCCGTTTATCTCGTGAATGGAATAATTATTGTTTAACAGAAATCACAATAACATGCGGTGTCTTTGGCTTTTCAGGTAATGTTAAAAAGAAATTCAGAAAAAGCGCGGCTCACGGAATATTTTTGAAGGCTGCTCTCGCTTTCACTGATGAACAGTACGAGGAAGCTATGGCTGACCTTGAAGAAGAAAGTCAGTTAGCGGCAGTTTATGTAAGAAAACCTGGAGTAGAATATTGGGCACGAGTAAAGGCAACCACCGGACGATATTCCCTTATGACCACCAACATCTGCGAGTCGTTCAACGGAAGAATAAAACACGCTAAACATCTGCCTGTGACTCATCTTGTTGATTTCATTCGAAGAATTCTAATGGAATGGTTCAGTGAGCGTAGGCAAATGGCTAATGAGTGGAAGCACGATCTTAGTTCTTTCGCTAACAATGAACTCAAGCTTCGATGGCATCTCGCGAAGACTTTCACACCTTGCCTTGTCAAAGATGATGATTATGAGGTTACAGAATATGGATCTGCAGATGTACACCTGGTCAAAATGAATGCTAGAAATTGTAGTTGCAAGGTCTTTGATTATCAGCACTTGCCATGTCCACATGCTTTAGCAGTATGTGAGAAATACAAAATAAAGGTATTTCCACTCTGTGGCGACTACTATAGGACATCTAAGTGGCGAGCTAGTTACGAGGGTCCTATCTACCCAGTGTTAAGTACTTCCACGTGGAATATCCCAGCCTCGGTAGTTGCTCGTAAGGTTTTACCTCCTTTGGATAACCGGAAAGTCGGAAGTCCGCGATTGAGCAGCTATCGGTCTCGTAATGAACCGCCGGCCAAACCAGCGAATAAGAGGGGATACGGGAATTGTCATCTCCCGGGGCATTACCGTACCAATTGCCCTACCAGGTAAATGCTGGAATGGATTCTGCTCTAGCCCTGCTAGATCATAATCTAGCAGCATCGGTGTCTCCCACTTGGCATCTTATGATGTGAGCAAACCATTTGTTAACCATAGTTGGGTATGCTTTTACTTTCCCTAATCAGGCAAACAACATTTTTATTCCACTTAGCTTTAACTTTTTTTAGTCCACACAGAGTGGATGATAAGATTATGAGAGACAGTTTACTCTGCGCTCCGGATTCTACCGTTCTGAGCATCAGAGCATGCCGATGCTCCATTCATTTATTGAGATCATGGATATCAGATATATATATATAAGCTTGCGAGTGTCTCCGTTTGCGTGTGTTAATTTGTTTTTGATTGGCATTTGTAGTTATTTGGTGTGGTGTGCAAAGGATCAAGGCTTTCATTTTAATGGATAACAAACCTTTGATTTCAACTGTTAAATGAAAATTTGTAGCGCTTTCAATTGATGGTTAGCATTTGGTATGAAAAAAAAGTAGAATATACAGAGAATTGTTGTCCTTCCATAATCTGCGCATATAATGACAATATCAAGATATACTAACAAAATTGATTACCTAGTAGTTTGTGAATATAGAACGTTGGCAATATATATATTTTGTTCTTCCTGTTGCCCGTAATGGAAGATTTAGTCATTGCTTCGTCTAAGTGAGTTCCAAGTAATTCCTGAAATGGGTGGTTGTTGGGAAACCCTTGACGTTTAAGAATCTCTCTTGCTTTTGACACTAATTTTTGATTAGTAACTGTACCATCAGTCTGGCATCCACTAATCAGGATCTTGCCATGAGGCAGTGATCGCTGACGCATAAACTTCTTGTTTGCTGCCAACTTATGTTTCCATCGCAGGTTTGGCATAATCTGGGATAGCTCTTCTATTAACAGTGGTGATGGCTGTTTATGGGTGAAAACTATTCCTGTCGAATTTGGTAATTTGGGGTGTGTGGATGAGGAATGAATCTAAACTCTAAACAAATGCACTGCACTGGAGTGCTTTGTGATTCGAGAAATCAATCTGTACAATTCTGGCCTAAACCAAGAAATGGCCGTTCCAGACTTGCTTCGGTCACAAAGTGAAGGAGATGGGGTTGATCTTAGGGAGGGAAGCGAAGAAGGTGTTGAGATTGTGAAGGTGTTGGCTATGTATGACTTGTATCAGAAAGTTGAACTGGCTTGCAGAATGTAAGCTATCAGTTACGGCGTTTGAATACGGTTGTATCAACACCTGCTTCTGTTGTCTTGTCTTCTCGAAATAGGGAGGAGAACCTATTTATACAAGTCATTGAGCCTTACTCACGTATCTCGTGGGAAGTGGAGAAAGTGGAGTGATGGAGTAGTGGAGTTGCGGGTGTTAGTGTTACACGATCAGTCTTTCCCACTTCTCCCATCATCACTAACCGTCCATGACTTCCTGACACGTTCTTGTGATGGCGCGTTGTCGCTGCACGCTGTAAACCGTCAGACCAATACCCCAGTATGTATCCCCCAGTTTGTGACATGATTGATGTCTCGAGTGTGTGGATCGTGGGACCCATAGAAGGTAGCATGTGATGCTAAATTAAATAACTAAGTTATTTAGGAAGTCGATACTTGTGAAGTATCGTGTGTATTCTATGCAAGTAATGCATCGAATATACTCAGCATGTATGAAGCATCGTTGTTTGAGCGTCTTAAAATAGCTTCATGTCCAGCCTACTTCATGTGATGGTTTCGAGGCTGCGCAAGCAAGTCCTGACTTGGTCGACCACATGGTGTGGTAGAGTGGCGGATGATAATCACCACGACACCTCATTGACCAGTTAACTCCTGACCAGGGTTGTATAACCAAGCAGGTGAAGTTGAACGGACGAGATGATCTTTGAGACACTCATCCGCGATCGTCAGTGGAATTAGGGTTTATGAAGAGGTGCGCAAGCATCACTCTTCAGCTTGGTCGAAACCAAGCTTGAGACGAAATTTTGGCCGGGCCGATCGTGCATGTGTGTAGACGGCATGTCAGTGTAGGCGCCCATACCTCATTGTCTCGTGAAAGTGTGATCTAAGCCACTCAATTTGTTCGGCGAAGTTGAGTGGTTGAGATCGATTTGCGACAGAAATCCGGTGCTGCAAAAGCCGCGCGTCATGCCAACTTCGGGCGCGCGTTTCGAGACGACCAAACTTTGTCGGTCTTGGCCGATTAGTCTGCTATACAGACGGCGGGCTGGTGTACACGTCCATACCTTAATACCCCATAGAAACGTGATCTGAGCCACTCAATTTGTCCGACAAAGTTGAGTGGTCGAGATTAAGTTGCAATTGGGAGGTGTGACCACGCCTAGTTTGGGCGTACCGAATCGAGACGACCAGGCATGATATGCCTTGGCCGATCAGGTGTGGAGATATGTGGTCCCACAGTGATCGTGTTGATACTCACTGGTACTGCTTAATTGACTCCTAGACCCTTCGTTCGATCAGGTGAAAATGGACGCTCGTGATCGAAAATCCTAATTAGGGTTTTGCCAGCCGAGCGTCACGCCAACTTCGGGCGCGCGTTTCGAAACGACCAAGCTTGGTCGGTCTTGGACGATTAGTCTGGTATATAGAGGGTGGGCTGGTGTACAGGTCTATACCTTAATACCCCATAGAAACGTGATCTGAGCCACTCAATTTGTCCGGCAAAGTTGAATGGTCGAGATTAGTTTGCAATTGGGAGGTGTGACCACGCCTAGTTTGGGCGTGCGAATCGAATCGATACGACCAGGCATGATATGCCTTGGCCGATCGGGTGTGGAGATATGTGGGACCACAATGATCATGTTGATACTCACTGGACCTGCTTAATCGACTCCTAGACCCTTCGTTCGATCAGGTGAAAATGGACGCTCGTGATCGAAAACCCTAATTAGGGTTTTGCCAACCGTACGTCATGCCTTGTTTGGGCGCACGAATTGGGCCGACCATCCATGTTTGGTCCTGACCGATCGGTCATGTATGTAGGAGGGCCCATGGTGTTTGTGTTGACATGCTCTGGACCCTTTGAATCTATATCTACACCCTCCATCTATGCCTGCGAAGATGGATGGTTGAGACTGATTTGCGACACATGTAATGTGCTGCAAACCCTAATTTAGGGTTTCTCGTCCACGTTGTTTTGGTTGGACGAATTGGCAAGCCATGCTACCCTTTTGAGGAGGCCGACCATGCGGGGTCCGCATTGGTCCGGTGTTGAACATTCCAATACCTGCTTGAGGGTTATGGATTCGATCTAAGCCATCCAATCATGCTGGTGAAGTTGGATGGTCGTGATTCTTTCTGAGTCTGATATGGACAGTCCAGATGCTCAATCGGCCTAGTATAACACTCCGAGAGTTATATTATGTACGGGTATTGATATTATTTTTGATTGTTGTTGTAGTAATGAGGTTCAAACTCTCGGACTTGTGAAGATTAAATTTAAAGATTTAATAAAATTATATACACAAATATTAACAAAGTGGGCGAGAGGTATGAGAAAACAACCAAGACACTGATTCCACTATTACACATGAATTAATGATGGTAAATAATCCAAAACTCTAATTATCTTTTAAGTCTTTTATATCTTAACTCACTAATAATCAAATGATGAAAATGGAGAAATAATTCAAAACCGGGTTTGTAACAATTATATTTGTTACAAACCAAAGAATTACGACCCACAGTATGTGTCACTGATACTATTGCTCTAAGACCCACGACTCTGTGTCGTAAACGCTGGAAAATAAGTCTGCCTCTGATGTACGACCCACGACTGTGAGTCGTTGAAACTGTTAAAAAACGACTGTCTCTGCAGGTCCGTTCTTCGTGTTCTTCATGTTCATCATCATCATCAGCAGCAGAAACCGAGTTTGGGAAAACTCGAATTTCTTCTTCTTTGGCTCTCCTCAGCCCCCAGACTCTCGACACCACGTCTATGGACCTAGAGCCATCTATTTATACTCCTAAGCCTCATTTAATCACGCCATATCTCCCAAATAATCTTCATTCATCATCATTATTCTCTACGGCCAAAATTTCCATTTTTATCTTCACCACGTGATAGACACATTTATGTGTCTAATATATCTCATTTGTATATATTATTAGTGCTCGATTTTGTACTTATTATGGTCTTTTATGCTTTTGTAGGTGTTTTTGGATAAATAAGGCTTTGCGGCAAAACTGGCTAAAAATGTGGCCCTTGGATTGTCGTTGATAGTGTACCGGAAATACCCCGGAGGAACCCTGAAAAAGTGCAGAAAACATCCCATAAGAATTGCTAAAGGCACCCCTAATTTGGATAAGGGGCACCCCATTTCAGGGCATGTACTAAAGTGACACCGGAACTGGATAGGGGGAGGTCATCTTCAAAATTCAAAACAGAAATTGGCGGGAAGAATTGGCTGCAGCGACAACAGTTTTGGAGTTGAATTCTTAGCGAGTTCCGAGGAGATTAAACGGGTGTATTTGGTACCTACGGACTCTAGAAGACATAACAGGCCTAATGCAATCGTCTAGACCCATCCAATTGGGCTGGATAAGTCGGAATAATTGATCAAAGTCCCAACAGGATGCAGCTTCTCTGTTTAGGGTTTGGGATTGGTCAGAGAGATTTATGGGATATTCTTGCGTGGATATATACCAATTCAGTGCATTCCAAGTCAGAGAATAGTTTGGATACGAGAGAATAGCCAACAGAACCACGTGAATCAACAGGAAAGTGATTTTTCTCCAAACTGCCCGAGAAGAATAATGAGATTATTCTCGGATTTGATCGAGTTTCTAGGGAGTTGGATAGCTATAAATAGCTGTGTTTTCATCATAGAAGGGTTAGAAAACCTTAGGAGAGATTTTAGAGTCCAGGAGAGCCGAGGAGAAGCGATTACAGAGAAGACAGTGCTGCTGCTGATGCTGCCATTGAAGAGCTTCAAGAACACGAAGAACAGACTCACATAGTCAGTCGTTCTTTAGCAGTCTTAAATAACAATACCAGTGTCGTTCTTTTACAGCAGTAAAGGCTTATCGTTTACAGCAGTCTTCAATAGCACTTACCCCTTTGTAACAGTGACGCTGTAACACTTCTACAGCGTTGCTAATTCCTGTTTCATCTTATATACATCAATAAAAACAACTATTTTAGCCATGAATTTATCTTGTGAGTGTGTTTTTGGGATGAGGAGCTAAACCCAATCCCAGGGGTGATGGAGGAAGCCATTCTTCCAAAAGTTATGTGGTAAAATTCATTTAAATTTATTTATGCAATCCTTTTATGATTAATTGCACCGAATGAAAATTGAATAAATGATTTTTATTAATTAATTGTGTTTTCTCTTGATGAAATATGCTTGGTTTATTGCTTTTGATATTTCATGCTTGCGATTAACAATGGATGTTTTGAAAATCTGATTTAGGCAATGATTAGAATCACAATTGTTTTTGATTTGAATTATAATGTCTAGAATTGCATGATAATAAACATTATTGAATCACATGAATTTTGGTGAATGGTGAAATCCTAAACCCTGGTTTTTCCATAATATTTACATAATTTTGAATTTTGAATTTGTTTTATCTTTTATTTTTAATTTAAATCTAAAAAATTATTTTCTTCACAAGTCTGAAAAGACCCAGTTTTACCACTATTACTACAATCACTATTTGAAATCCATCACCACGCGTTAAACTTCTTCCAGCACGCTCCAATTCGTCATGTACACGCCTCAGATGTAGTTATACACACTTCTATCTCACGCCATGCACAAGAGAACACGTCCAATCCCGTGAAACACTTCTCCCGTTGATGTGCTGCCCTGTTTTTTTCTTGCGAGTTATCTAGACAAATTTAACCGAAACAATCAACCATACCACGTTTGTTATGCTCAATCAAGTCTTCCCATAAAATTTTAGCCATTGAATCACACTATAACCCCTCCAAATCACGAACTGAAAATCTGTTTTCTAAAAATATATTTTCCCGCCAAAAACCAGAATTCAAAAGATGAAGATGGGTGCCCCTTATCCGGTCCTGGGGTGCGGTTAGCAGCTGCCTAGAAATGGGGTGCCCCTTAGTAATTAGGTTACCCCTTATCCAAAGTGAGGGTCTGTATAGCAAATGTCCTCCGGGGGTGCTCCGAGCAACTTTTCGAGCCGAATTTCCAACAATATTTATTTCCTAAAATACATAAAAACACAATATTAGTACAAAAATCGAGTTCCAACAAAACAGACATTGAGGACAATTTAGACACAAAAATGTGTCTATCAAATACCCCCAAACTTATTATTTGCTAGTCCTCGAGCAAAACTAATCTGGAAAATAAAATCCTAACTCACTAGGTGTCCCTAGTGACCGAGTTAATATCGGGAGGGTTTACCAGAGGTGTACCCACAAAACCATGACTTCTAATTGGTCACAAGTAACCAAAGAGCTATGAGGACATACATATTCTCAACCTATCTCCAAGTAACTAGAATGCCAGAGAAATTAAAGGTGTCAGCTCTAAATCTCACTGAAGAAAAGGGGAGACACATCCGCAACACTGCTAGATAAAGAGATATCCGCTACACAGCTAGATAAACATTGTAAGATGCGTCCGCTGCTTTACAGCTGGATAAGATTAGGAGAGAGATAAAGATGAGAGGGACATCTGCTACACAGCTGGACTAATTACGTGTGATGAGTTAAACCAGTGCTAGAAAGATCTTGTGCCAGATTGAAAAGCGGACTAACAAAGCAACCAAATGTATCTTTCTTCGACTCTCTCATAGTGCTCAGTAGAAACAACGTCTTCTTCGGTCTTCAACTGTTGATGATAAACTATCGAACCTCATCGAACCTTGACAGTTAACTCTTCTCTTCGATTTATTCCTTGACTTATAAATTTCTACTTCCCTTTGGCCTTATTGAACAAAACGTAACGATGATTTTTTTCATTTTTTTTTTTCGAAACAAAAATTACAAGACAACAATTTACATGGCCATGAGAGAATGACTTTCAAAACTTGGATCTTCGCAACTTGTGATGTCTTGGTATCATGGATTCTAACAACTTATATCATTTTCTCTTATAACTTCAACTTTGATTTTTGAATTATTCTTTTCTATTGTTGCTTCTAAACCTAAAATGTCTTCAACTTTCTTCATAGATTTTGATATCGCTCCGCTTGTTGATGATGATAAGTTTCTACTGAGAGAGAGTCGCAATCCAGTAACTAAGACTACATTGTGAGGTTGCTTTGTCTTTCTGGCATTTCCTGACCTACTTGCCTTTCCATCATGTATGGTTAGGTCCATCACGGTTACCCTCTAAAAGGAACAAGTTCTCTCCTGAATTTCAAGGATCTCAATGTCTTTTTCTCTAATGTCTCAAAAGGTTGTTATCCCTAACATTCTAATTTCTATCTTTTCGGTGAGAAACAGTATGTAAACTTAGCTAACCGGATACCATGTGACGCTAGAAGTTTCAAAAGTGCAACTAAAAATTTCTTCCCCATCCCCAAACTTAAATCTAACATTGTCCTCGATGTTCTAAAGATAAAACTAAAAGCATGAACAAGGAGAACTGTTACCACTTGAAGAAAAAAAGTTAAGGAAAGATATTACCATGTTTCATGAGCATGGGTTACCTCCCAAGAAGTGATAAGTTTAAAGTCTTCAGCCAGACTTAGGAAAGGATTAGTCAACTCAAACCGTATAACAGTAGCCGGAATAACTGTGGGTCTTCAAAACCAAATAGAGCTAACCAAAGGAAACATCAATAAACCAAGAAAATGAACAAGACTAGCATTCCCTTACCTAGTTTCCTGATTAAGACAACTACATCTAATTGTGGTTCAGGTTCAGGTTCTATAAAAGGGTCTAAATATATTTCTTTAGGATGCAACTCCTCAAAAGTGAGATCCGAATTATTAGGTCCTAGAGTCTGTAAAAACTCAAATAAAAATTTAGAAGCACATAACAACAACCTGAATAATTGGGGATCCTCTAAGTCAATTAGATTTGACTCACAAAGTTGACCATAATAATGGTCATTCTTAAGAAAATGTGTCGACCCTAATATCCTAAAGTAATTAGGTTTAGTCTCAAAACTTAAATACTGACACAACTGAAAATCATATGTTCCCACAATTAGAAGAAAATTTTTTGGTGGGAAAACAAAGTCAATCTTGGTATCATAGCCTGGGTTAACCACATCAACCAGAGAATGGGTTTCTAACAACTGAGCTCTCTTAGGGACATTATTAGGTTCGGGAAAACGTGTATGGAGATAATCTTGTACGATGGTTGAGGCACAAATGTCAAGCCCTACACGAGGGAACTTTCTAAGAGTTAAAGGTAAAGCACAGGGAGAATGATAATCACCCCCAAACTTAGAGTTTTGGGTGTCTCTAGGTAGACTAACTACAATTTCCCTAATTTCTAGATCATCGGAATCCTGAAAATGGTCAATTGCTTCTGTTAGGTTATACTCAGGTGATGCATCCTCACTCATATTTAAAAGCTCTACGAGTTCATCTTCTTCGTCTAAGACTATTGTTTCTAAATCGCTAGACTCTAAAACATTATTCTCAGAATAAACTCGTTCCTCTAAATCATTATCGGCTTTGTAAACAAGAAATACTACATCCTCTAAAACGAGGGTATCTCTAGTCAAATCCTCGTCCTTTTGAATAGGTGAATAATCATTAAAATTATTTGGATTTGAACTAGAAATAATATTATCATTGTAAAGCTCAATTGGAGTAACAATTTCCTGATCACTATTCCTATATAAGTAGGATTCTCCATCAACACTATCCTCATCATAATAACATGAAAGAGATCGAACCTCATCTAAAATAGTGTCTCCAATTCTATCATCGTCATCTTGATTAGGTGAATAGTAACTATCCTCATTTTCAAGGGTAAAACTGG
Source organism: Papaver somniferum (assembly GCF_003573695.1). NCBI lineage: Eukaryota > Viridiplantae > Streptophyta > Magnoliopsida > Ranunculales > Papaveraceae > Papaver > Papaver somniferum. Next base: position 155,630,541 of record NC_039366.1, on the reverse strand, counting down.
GAACACTGTGTTGGAAACTCATATAACTTCGAGTAATTATTTCGTTCGTCTCAGCTATCCGCTTGAGGTGGTCTTCTAAAGAAGGTTCACTCATGCTTGTAGTTCTTTCATCTACAATTATACTATTCATCTCAGCTAACTTACGCGTCGACTCAGCTAACTTCCTGAGGGACTCTTCTAAAGGAGGAATAGGAACAGAGGGATCATAAAAAGGACTACTTTTCAATAGTTTGATTGCATCCTCTAGAGACGAAGAACTAGTACTATAATCTTCTTGCTCGTAAGACTGATGCATCTGTGGATAGTAATTGGGCTCACCAGGGTATGACCCATATCCTTCCAAAGGATGGCGTTCCCAACCACTATTCCCAACATGGCCATTAAAAGGATGATGTTCAAATTCAGGTCGATAATCATTGTATTGGCTTCTATCATACCAGTTCGACATTCTTAATTGCAAGGGAATTCTCCACAATCACAAACAAGGATGACTCGACCAAATCAAACCTATAAAATCTAGCAAACAACAATCATGATGACTCTACTTAGATTGTTTATAGACCAGCTTCTAATCATTCGAAAAGGAATTCGTTACAATCTGAGCAAACCTCTCTGGAATCAATCCGAGTTTAAGTAAGTTGAATTGAGACGAGGGAAGCTGCGAGGAGCTGTGATACCCAAGGTCTCACCGGTATTATAAGGCGGCGCAGTCACGCATTCAACTCGCAGAAACCATCATGAACTTCAAAGTATTCTCAAAAGAGTAACCAATATTTTTCGAACGACTTTCCTATTAAGCTCGTTACCCTATAGGTCTCGTTCTAGTCAAAATTTTAAGCTTAGGTTCGCGTTTGGTTTCGTTTTCCTTAGGCGGGCAAGAAGGAAACGGTGATGAAATCCGAGTCCTTATCTTAATTTGGCCAGGCCTTGCCCTTTACTAGGAAATTAAAACAACCGTATTCAAATCCTCAGCATATATTCACTTTAAGGCATACAATAAACCCGCTGACAGGGGATTCGCGGGTGTTTTGAAAGCTTACCTCCCGTACCAGACGGGCGCAGAACCGTTGAAGTCGACTCGGTCCACGACTCCTATGTCATGTGCGAACCCGAGGGGCCGAGACGATATTGTAATCGTCTTCCTTCCCTGCAAACAGTTTTATATTTAATGTACCCTTCCTTAGGGTTTAAAAAAAAATTGTCCAAGTCCAAAGTCCAAATAAAGTGCAAAAGAAAAGAAAGAAAAAAAAAATAATTACAAAAAAATGGAAGGTCTCTAAAAAAAAATCTCTCTTTTTTTTTAAAAAATTTTTCTTTCACTCTTTTTTTTTCTTTGTCTTTTTCCTTCTCTTTTGGCTTTAAGCTTTGATTCTAAGTCTTTAGTATCCAACTTCAAACCTGTAATACAAAGACACACCCAAAGAAACGTAAAAAGAACAAATGAAATAAAAAAAAACCTAAAAAGTCTACCTAAGCACAAATCCGCGTCGGCGGCGCCAAAATGATATTATTTTTGATTGTTGTTGTAGTAATGAGGTTCAAACTTTCGGACTTGTGAAGATTAAATTTAAAGATTTAATAAAATTATATACAAAAATATTAACAAAGTGGGCGAGAGGTATGAGAAAACAACCAAGACACTGATTCCACTATTACACATGAATTAATGATGGTAAATAATCCAAAACTCTAATTATCTTTTAAGTCTTTTATATCTTAACTCACTAATAATCAAGCAAAAACATCAATTGTATCCCTTAAACATAGATTATCTGAACAAAGCATAACCTATCTAATTGAATCACAACTGATTAGGAAAATTACGCAAACAATTTAAAACTCTGCAAAAGCAGTGATTGAGTGAATTATAATTAAATATTAGAGAAAATAAAATAGTTACCAATTATTCATGCGTAAATAGCTTCCTCATTGCCTTGGTTGTGGGAGAATTAGCCGCTCATCATGTTGGAAACACGCTCAAAAATCATTATTATTGCTCTAAGGGTGTTTACAAATGATGAAAATGGAGAAATAATTCAAAACCGGGTTTGTAACAATTATATTTGTTACAAACCAAAGAATTACGACCCACAGTATGTGTCACTGATACTATTGCTCTAAGACCCACGACTCTGTGTCGTAAACGCTGGAAAATAAGTCTGCCTCTGATGTACGACCCACGACTGTGAGTCGTTGAAACTGTTAAAAAACGACTGTCTCTGCAGGTCCGTTCTTCGTGTTCTTCATGTTCATCATCATCATCAGCAGCAGAAACCGAGTTTGGGAAAACTCGAATTTCTTCTTCTTTGGCTCTCCTCAGCCCCCAGACTCTCGACACCACGTCTATGGAACTAGAGCCATCTATTTATACTCCTAAGCCTCATTTAATCACGCCATATCTCCCAAATAATCTTCATTCATCATCATTATTCTCTACGGCCTAAATTTCCATTTTTTATCTTCACCACGCGTTAAACTTCTTCCAGCACGCTCCAATTCGTCATGTACACGCCTCAGATGTAGTTATACACACTTCTATCTCACGCCATGCACAGGAGAACACGTCCAATCCCGTGAAACACTTCTCCCGTTGATGTGCTGCCTTGTTTTTTTCTTGCGTGTTATCTAGCCAAACCGAAACAATCAACCATACCACGTCTGTTATGCTCAATCAAGTCTTCCCATAAAATTTTAGCCATTGAATCACACTATAACCCCTCCAAATCACGAACTGAAAATCTGTTTTCTAAAAATATATTTTCCCGCCAAAAACAAGAATTCAAAAGATGATGATGGGTGCCCCTTATCCGGTCCTGGGGTGCGGTTAGCAGCTGCCTAGAAATGGGGTGCCCCTTAGTAATTAGGTTACCCCTTATCCAAAGTGAGGGTCCGTATAACAAATGTCCTCCGGGGGTGCTCCGAGCAACTTTTCGAGCCGAATTTTCCAATAATATTTATTTCCTAAAAATACATAAAAACACAATATTAGTACAAAAATCGAGTTCCAACAAAACAGACATTGAGGACAATTTAGACACAAAAATGTGTCTATCAGGTATTTCGTACGTGCCTCCTTATTTAATGCTTGGAGATTCGTGTTGCTCTGCTGAGAGCAACACTCAGTCCTCATGCCGCACCAATAATAAGAGTGGAGCAGTACAGGAAATACAAGGCTGGTCATGCATTAATTGGTAATGCTATAAGTTTATAGTGAAGAAGTATTCTCCACTTTATCAGTGGTTTTATCCTTTACAGGGTGTTAGCGCATAATTTTGGCTTTTACAATTTTAGCCTTAAATGAAAATCCACCATCAACATTAAGTCCCCTGCCTAGCACATAATGCTTACACTATTGTGGGGTAGGTATGAGATGGTGACATACATATGTGAGAAAGACAGGATAAAGGAAGCTTACCCGGAAGAATTTTGACCGACCGCTAGTAATTGTTCATGTAAACACCACCGTGCAAACATGGAATCCTTTGGTGGGACCGATTTCCTTCCTTGGGTGTTTGAATCAAAAGAAGAATCCAAAAAGAGGAATCCTTTTTCTATTGGGATTCTTCCAATTTTTTCTCACGATTTTTTTTTGGAGCTCCCTTCTCTGTCCGCAGCTTCTGCCGCCGATCACGCCGCCCGTCGCCGCCGTCCGTCCGTCCGTCCGCAACAAGGTAAGCTTTCCATTTTTTTTTTTTTTTGAAAAAACCCTAATTTCTTAGGTAAAACCCTTTTGCAAGACATATCATGCTTAGTTTTTCCACCGAAATTGATAACAAAAACCGCCAATATTTGCTAGGATTGCTTAGTAATTGTGAATCCATGAATATGTTGTTTTTGCTTCCTTTTCATCGTTGCATGAAAACCTAGCTTTTTAGGTTGTAGCTTGGAAAGAAGTTCGGCTTGAATTTCGTAAACATGATTCCCATGAATATAAGAAAACCGTGCTATAATATGTGCACATGAATGCGGCCCATCGTGTATTTGATTGAACGCAAGTCCCACTGCATATGCCTGACCGAAAGTCGACCTTATACCATCCTTGCTTCCTCGACCAACACCGGTTTTGTGATTTGAGCAATACCAGTCTTGTATGTTGTCATGGCTTAATGCCAGCCTCGTTTGAATCCAATACCAGCCTTGTGACTTGATGAATGCCGGACTTGTAAATTGATCAATACCGGACTTGTGACTTGATGAATACCATCCTCCTTTGCTGACGTGGCCCGATACCTGACTTTGACGTTGACCAATACCGGACTGGCGTGACTAGTCTTGTCTTCACGTGAACCCATACCAGTCTCGTGACCTTGACTTGGCTACTATGACTTTATACCAGCCTGCTTGCTTTCCCTGCTTTGTGTGCTTTAATGCGAATGTGTGTCCTGTCATGTGTGACTACATATCCCATGCGTTTTGTATAGGTGTTGACCTCCATGTTTGCTTTTCCTAGGATGAACAAAAAGACTTCTGTTGAAACGCCTTCTGAAGATAATGTTGGTCCCAAGTCAGGGAGTGTTAACAGCTTCAAAGATATGCCGAACATATATGATGAGTTGTTCACTGTGCTTTTTCCGAACATTAGAAAACATCCTAGTCACAAGATAGTCCTGCTCTCTGGTTTAGAAAATATGGAAGCTGATCCATCATCTTCTTCAGCACTTGTGATGAGGTTCTGTCTTCGAAGAAATGAATATCCGCCTTCACCTATTGACTTTAAGATTTGTCATAATCTACTGGGTTCTTATGAAGGATGGATGAGACGCATGTTGAATAATAAGAGTATTAAAGCTAATTTGATCAAAGCGAAAATCCTCAATGCAGTCATGGCATCTGCTACTCTTGAAGTTAAGAAAGTTGATGCAGGCTTGATCACTTTAATTTCTAGGTGGCGCCCTTCTACTCATACAACCATATGTCGGTGGGGGATAGTTGACTATTACTTTGGAGAGCGTAGCCGTGTTGATGAACTTGCCTATCGCCGGAAGATTCTTTTACAAGTTTTCTGATGCAGAACGTCGCAATTATGATGCTATACTTCGAACGGAGGAGAAGAAAGATTCGAGATGCTTTTACACTTGGTGGGTGTCGGAGTGGTCTCCTGCAGACCCGAAACCAGATCAGGAGTTGGAAGACGAGCTTAGCATAATTGCATTCCTGTCTTTGTGTCTATCCAGAGACATATTTGACGATGGTTATGGAAAGAAGACCATAAGAGGTGACCTTGTTAGGTTTTCCATAAGGCTGGCAAAAGGTGAGGTGCTTACCCTAAGCGCCTTGTTCCTTGGATCACTGTATTCTCATCTGGACGCCTTAGCAAAAGACATGCATGTTTCCAACGGGTACAAGAAGGTAGAGTCGCATATCCTCATCGCTTTTGTTCAGGCGTTTTTGTGGGAACATTTCAAAAGTTATGCTCCTGTTCCTGCAACTTCGCTCAGCAGTTTGTATGTGGTTCGAGAATACTCCGTTGGCAGAAGAGACGTCCCAAAACCGGTGTGAAGCTCGTGGATATCTTCGAAAATGTGTCCTCCATAGATTTTCATCCATGGGGGCCGATCCATCCTTCCATTGTTCATCCAAAGACTTTTGCTACTGTTCCTGATGCCGTGTTGCGTACTAATATTGAAACCGCAAGTCTTGGAGAACTCATTTACTTGCGAAGCTGCACTCCGGGATATGTCCTGTCTTTATTTGACGAAGGATTTACTGTGACTCCGTACAATATTGACAGGGCTGCTCGACAAATGGGATTTGACCAGGGTGTTCCATTCCTTCGTCCGTTGGAGGCTCCAAAAGAACTTTTCCCGGATATTCTTAATGTTGACGCATTTTCATCAGTGCAGAGCCTTCCTTTCTTTCCTATGGGAAGAAAACCAGTGGTAACCGACAGGTAAAATGAATTTTGGAGGACACAGTTATTGGCTTTCAAAGAGTTTTCGGAGGAAATTGTAACAGATTCACGTGGAGAACCATCTCCTGACACTTTGAAGGAGCATCCTCGGTTGAAACCGCTCCCAGGTAAACGAACCAGAGCCGATGATTGCAGTACCCAAGCAGGAGTGAGGTCTAAGAAGCAGGCACGTGGTTCGGTGATCCTCAATTCCTCCAATATGCAGGTATTTAAATTTCTTTCTATTTGATCCCTTGGTTTCGTTCTTCCTGAGCAACTTTCACTAAAGGTAATCCTTTGTTGGCGATCAGGGAATCTTGAAAGAAAATGCTTTCGCAAGACTGGCCCATAGTCATAACGAGAGGTCTGGCGATATTGGTCTTCATGAGAAATCTGGCGATGCTGGTCTTCATGATAAATCTGGCGATGCTTTTAAGGAGAGGTCTGGTGATACTAATCCTCTTCAAGATAATGACAAAGATGGTGCAAACTCGACTGAACGAAATGCCTCCCCAAGTGGTAACCTTAGTGAGCTTGTAGACGAGGCTGTAACGGAAATCAACATTCAGAGTGAAGTGGACATCCGGAGGAATGCATGAGAGGCAACATCTGCTAATGCTGAGGCGTCTCTCCTTAAAGATCTTCTTGAGCAGGTTCCCATTGATAAGGCAGTCATGGTGACTTTTTCTGAAAGGCCTCTTGCAGCTGACAAGGTTCCTGATGAAGCATTGGCAAGGCAACCTGTTGTTCCTGGGGATATCTTCGACCCTCCCTTTGATGTACCTCGTCCAGGTCATGTGTTGGTTGGGGGGTTCAGTGTGCCGGCTCAGTTCGAGGAGTTGTACACGGCGATATGGAAGAAGAACGACCACATTGCTACCACCACGAAGCTCAAAAGTCGCCTTGCATTAGTCAATCGCGTCCAATAAGCTTTATTCTCCATTCAAGGGATGAGCGTCACGACCGGTCGCAGTGTTTCTGAGGAGGTGATTGAAGACTGGAAATGCCATCGGGACGTGTTTATGCAGTACGACTTCAACGCTCCTTGGTTCTTCAAAAGGTTCTCTGAAATCCAGGAGCTTCAGAGATTGTAAGACGAAGCTCCTTCTGCAGACTGTATTGCTCGCCAGGAAGAAGAGGTTGAAAAGTTGTCTAAGGAATTGAAGCTGAATCAGGTCGCACTCCAAAGGATGAAAGTTGCTCTTGCTCAGAAGGATAAGTTGCTGCTGAAGGAATTTCCTTGAAGGATTCATGCCGCCTACTTGTGTTCTTTCTTTTGATGCTTTTGAGTGATGGTGAGGATTTCCTTTCACAATTTGATTTCAGGTTTTGAACTAATAGGTGGTTGAATTGGTTTATTTTGAGATGGTTTTGTGAATGACTTTTCTGAAAGAGATTTATTCTAAATGGAATTTATATCTTGGTTATGAATGATACCACATGTCATATGAAATTGCAAATATCATACGAAAAGGGAAGTATGAAAGGGAAACAAACATGGTGTTTGGTTATCAAATCTCTTTCTCATGTGTGGGATGTCAAGTCCCCAGTAAAATCTAAAATTATCTTTCTCGTAAAATTGTTTGATAGAACTTACTTGCTCTTTGGAGTCTCATTTGTACGAAACTGAATCTTCCCGAGCAACCTCTTCAAGGAAACCGTACGCATTAATTTCCAGAGATGGAAGATAACTCCTCCGAATTAAGCTTCTCCTGAGTGATGCGCTTCAAGGCATTGCATTCACTGTTAGGGTGATGAAGGAATCGATGATAATGACAATACCTCGGGTCTGTCATTTCTTGATTAGTCGGCGGACGCCACACAGAAGGCAGTTGCACTTCTCCGTCTCGTACCCATGCCTTCAACAATTCCAATATCTTCTCCATTGAAAGCGGTAAACGTGGATATCTTGAGTCTAGCTTCTCTTTCATTAGTGGACGTCGTGGCGTCTCTCTGTGATATTGATATGGAGCACGCTTCGGAGATGGAGTTGGTCAACCAACATGTGTCATCATATCCGCGTTTCGCTTGACTGGGTGACGGAATGCGGAAGGCATTGTAATATCACTGCTGAGTGAATGAGTTGAATGCTCCCATCCGCCACACTCGCGCGTCCTTTGGTTGATTTCTCCCTTCTCGAGCATTTCTTCACTTGGATGAAAGGTCGTTGTGGATCGGGAAGTTTTCTGAGCTTCTGCAAGAGTCTTGAGGTATAAATCTTCCAGCAAGGCTCCGTAAGCTGCAGGCTCCCTTTCTTTATCTGGCAGATGTGGCATCCCGGACAAGTCTTTTCTTCTACGGAGTTGTCCCGAGTCTCTGTCGCCAGCTGGACCATGTTGTTCGTCTCTCCTGAGTCCCCTGTGGCTATGCGCTCTCTCTCTCTGCATCTCTGCTGGTAAAGGAATGACTTCTAGATAAGGATTCAGCGTTTCTTGCACCGTCTGGGTAAATGTTTGCCGAACCTTCTTGTAATTGAGATGCTATATCATTCAAAAGGTGGAATGTTTCACTCTGCCTTCTAGCGATACCAGCTTGATTTGCCAGGACATCCTCCAGCATTCTAGCCACACTTCCCATGATACCTGAATCATCTATGATTTCCGGAGAATCTAGCGTGCGAGGATACATCGTGAGATGAAGACCGAGTTAAAAACCAAAAATGGATAGGTTAATTATTGAATCGAAACCAAGATCTATCCCCAAAATTGAGAAGGTTGGAATGAATATTGAGAATTCAATTTTGTAAACGAGAGATTAATCTCCCACTGTGGTCGCCAATTGTTTATGGGTGAAAACTATTCCTGCCGAATTTGGTAATTTGGGGTGTGTGGATGATGAATGAATCTAAACCTTAAACAAATGCACTGCACGGGAGTGCTTTGTGATTCGAGAAATCAATCTGTACAATTCTGGCCTAAACCAAGAAATGGCCGTTCCAGACTTGCTTCGGTCACAAAGTGAAGGAGACGGGGTTGATCTTAGGGAGGGAAGCGAAGAAGGTGTTGAGATTGTGAAGGTGTTGGATATGTATGACTTGTATCAGAAAGCTGAATGGCTTGCAGAATGTAAGTTATCAGTTCCGGTGTTTAAATACGGTTGTATCAACACCTGCTTCTGTTGTCTTGTCTTGTCGAAATAGGGAGGAGAACCTATTTATACAAGTCACTGAGCCTTACTCACGTATCTCGTGGGAAGTGGAGAAAGTGGAGTGATGGAGTAGTGGAGTTGCGGGTGTTAGTGTTACACGATCAGTCTTGCCCACTTCTCCCATCATCACTAACCATCCATGACTTCCTGACACGTTCTTGTGATGGCCCGTTGTGCGATGCACGTTGTAAACCGCCAGATCAATACCCCAGTATGTATCCCCCAGTTTGTGACATGATTGATGTCTCGAGTGTGTGGATCGTGGGACCCACAAAAGGTAGCATGTGATGCTAGATTAAATAACTAAGTTATTTAGGAAGTCGATAATTGTGAAGTATCGTGTGTATTCTATGCAAGTAATGCATCGAATATACTCATCATGTATGAAGCATCGCTGTTTGAGCGTCTTAAAATAGCTTCATGTCCAGCCTACTTCATGTGATGGTTTGGAGGCTACGCAAGCAAGTCCTGACTTGGCCGACCACATGGTGTGGTAGAGTGGCGGATGATAATCACCACGACACCTTATTGACCAGTTAACTCCTGACCAGGGTTGTATAACCAAACATGTGAAGTTGAACGGACGAGATGATCTTTGAGACACTCATCTGCGATCGTTAGTGGAATTAGGTTTTATGAAGAGGTGTGCAAGCATCACTCTTCAGCTTGGTCGAATCCAAGTTTGAGACACAATTTTGGCCGGGCTGATCGTGCATGCGTGTAGACGGCATGCCGGCGTAGGCGCCCATACCTCATTTCTCGTGAAAGTGTGACCTAAGCCACTCAATTTTTTCGGCGAAGTTGAGTGGTTGAGATCGATTTGCGACAGACATCCGGTGCTGCAAAAGCCGCGCATCATGCCAATTTCGGGCGCGAGTTTTGAGACGACCAAGCTTGGTCGGTCTTGGACGATTAGTCTGGTATACAGACGGCGGGCTGGTGTACACGTCCATACCTTAATACCCCATAGAAACTTGATCTGAGCCACTCAATTTGTCCGGCAAAGTTGAGTGGTCGAGATTAGTTTGCAATTGGGAGGTGTGACCACGCCTAGTTTGGGCGTGCGAATCGAGACGACCAGGCATGATATGCCTTGGACGATCAGGTGTGGAGATATGTGGGCCCATAGTGATCGTGTTGATACTCACTGGACCTTCTTAATCGACTCCTAGACCCTTATTTCGATCAGGTGAAAATGGACGCTTGTGATCGAAAACCCTAATTAGGGTTTTTCCAGCCGTGCGTCATGCCTTGTTTGGGCGCACGAATTTGGACGACCATCCATGTTTGGTCCTGACCGATCGGTCATGTATGTAGGCGGTCCCACGGTGTTTGTGTTGACATGCTCTGGACCCTTTGAATCTATATCTACACCCTCCATCTATGCCTGCGAAGATGGATGGTTGAGACTGATTTGTGACACATGTAATGTGCTGCAAACCCTAATTTAGGGTTTCTCGTCCACACTGCTTTGGCTGGACGAATTGGAAAGCCATGCTACCCTTTTGGGGAGGCCGACCATGCGGGGTCCGCATTGGTCCGGTGTTGAACATTCCAATACCCGCTTGAGGGTTATGAATTCGATCTAAGCCATCCAATCATGCTGGTGAAGTTGGATGGTCGTGATTGTTTCTGAGACTGATATGGACAGTCCAGATGCTCAATCGGGCTAGTATAACACTCCGAGAGTTATAGCCTGTACGGGTATTTCGTACGTGCCTCATTATTTAATGCTTGGAGATTCGTGTTGCTCTGCTGAGAGCAACACTCAGTCGTCATGCCGCACCAATAATAAGAGTGGAGCAGTACAGGAAATACAAGGATGGTCATGCATTAATTGGTAATGCTATAAGTTTATATTGAAGAAGTATTCTCCACTTTATCAGTGGCTTTATCCTTTGCAGGGTGTTAGCGTATAATTTCGTCTTTTACAATTTTAGCCTTGAATGAAAATCCACCATCAACAATGACAATGTGGATATAGAATGAATGGGTTCCGTGGTTCTGAAACCTAACATTGGTGATGGAAATGGGAGTTAAAATATCGTCTATGATTATACTACAAAGAAGAAAAAACATTCCTAACTATGGTTCAAAGAGTGGTTTGCTGACATCACAAGATGCCAAATGGTAAACATTGGTGCTGCTAGAGCAAAAAAAATTCCGTAAATGCTATGCACATACATGAGACGCAATAGATATGCAGGCTGTCAAAAGAGTGTTTTCGCTACCGAAAATGCTACCCAGACCCTGCATTTATACACCACAGAAATACACCACTATGTGGCGCATACGTAGCACACGCGTGGCATAGGGACTCTGGAAAAAGTAAATGTTAGCTGGCGATTAAAATCAGGAGAGATAAAAAGTGAATCTTTGTTTTATTCACTTTTTTTTTCTGACCGAGTAAATGCTAGGCTAGGATTCCAATACCTTTCCAAGTCTCCACCAGTTATTTTTCACTTTTTTATCTTTTTATTTTTATATGAAAAGGAGTCAGAGCGTCTAGAAAGACAGCCCACTCGTGGTTACCTCCAGGGTATTGCCTGTGCTAGCTCTAGCAACAGGGTTATCCCTCAAAATAAAGTTAACATTATTACAGTAATTCTCATCTGAAGTGTTTATGGGATTTTGCAAAGCATACATGATAGTATGTAAGTTCCTTCCTCTCCAAGTAGAATCAGTAAAGAGAGAAGACTGTATGGCCAGTCTGGCTAGGTTGATGGCCGCATAGTTTTGTTGTGTAGTAACTTTGGAGAGCTTTCCTAGTACAAAATCAATTGGATCATTGTTGTTGTTGTTTCCTTGTTGTTGATTACTCCTTCCTTTGAAACTTTGTTGAACTTCCTCTTGGTAATTTGTTTTTATGACTTGGAGACTGTCTTCAGACTCAGCATCAAAGTTGATGTTAAATTGCTGCATGGTTTTTCCCCAGGTCAGTGCTAGTTTAGCTCCTCGACTTGATCTGTATGCTCTGCTGGTTCCAGTGGTAAAGTCCTTGAAGTTTATGGTTCCCAAGCATTGACCTGTTAAGGACACAACAACAAGGGAGTAGTTAGTATAAGGCTGAGCATCACTAGTAGCCTGGTACAGATCAGTTGGATCAATGTGCATGCTAATAGTGATTCAAAAAATTTCAGTTGTGTGTCTTTGTTGGATATAGTTCTCAGAAGGAGAATTAGAGTTGTTAGACTGATAGTAAAGGTTATTGATAATATGCCCTGACTTATGATGAATTCTTGAGTGACTGCATAAGTGCTGAGTTATTTCTTTAGCAGTAACAGAGGAAATAGGAGAGATTTTCCTAAAGACCCAGTCACATCTGGCTTTCCAGATGAACCAACAGATAGTGGCATAAGTTTCATTCCAGCTGGCATTAACATTATCAGCCTGGAACCAGTTGTTGAGCCACTTATGAAAGGAGTTGAAGGAGGAGAAGAGATTATGATGAGCTCCAAAAAGATGCCTCCAAACTTCAGAAGCAGCAGGGCAGGATAATAGGACATGTGTTATATCTTCAGCTCCATTCTTGCAGTAAGTCCAAATTGGATCAATGTAACTCAGGATGCTAGCTGTCTTAGCATTATTTGGGAGAATGCCATGGGCACATTTCCAGATGAATAGATGTATAACAGGATTAGTATCAAGTCCCCAGATTTGATTCCAAGGGGCTATTTGAGTATCCTTAGCATATTTGTCTTGTATCTGTTTATCATAGAGAGACTTGACAGAGAACTTGTTGTTAGAGGTGAGAGACCGTTTGATCTCATCCTGCTCATTTGGGAAGTGGGGTGTTTGAAGAATAAGATTTTGGATATCAGGTGTGAACCATTGGTTTAAGATGCTGGTGTCCCATTCCCCATAGGTGTTGAATAGTTGGTTAACTGTTATGAGATTTTTTGGGAAGAGGATAGGTTTTTGAAGTCTTCCAGAGTTATTGGGAATCCATCTGTCATCCCATATGTGGATTTGCATTCCATTGCCAACCTTCCAAATGTAGAACTGTTGGATTAGAGTTATGCCTTCCAAAATTCCTTTCCAGATCCAAGAGTCAGTGTTCTTTGGTTTTATGTCCAATCTTATAACTCCAGTGTTGGGGTAGTGAGAGGCCTTCATAGTGCTGCTCCATAATGAATCTGTTTCTGAGATTAGTCTCCGGGCAATCTTTGTGAGCATAGCCATGTTGAAGAGTTCTATATTTTTGAATCCCAAGCCACCTAATTCTTTAGGTTTATTTACTGCTTCCCAAGCAAAATAGTAGACTCCTTTGGATTTGTCTTGTTCTTTGTTCCAGAAGAAGTCTCTTTGAATGGCATTGATCTCATTGCAAGTAGTTTTTGGGATTTTGAAACAGTTCATCTGGTAGATACTAGATGTGGAAATCACTGATTGGATCATTGTCATTTTCCCAGCAGTTGAGAGATTTGTCTTCCATCCAGCAAATGTGAACTTGAGTTTGTCAACAGAAGGCTTGGAGGCTTGTATCTTGCTCTTAGTGGTGAAAAGAGGGGATCCCAGATATTTGTCTGCTGTGTTAATCCTTTGAACTTTCATAGTATTACTGATATTGTCAGCTAAATCAGGAGCAATGTTCTTGCTGAAGAAGATGCCGGATTTTGAGAAATTAATTAGCTGGCCTGAAGATTGACCAAATTCTTTAAAGATCTGTATAAGATTATTTCATTCATGTAAATTAGCTTTGCAGAATATCATGCAGTCATCAGCAAAGAGAAGGTGGTTAATTGCAGGAGCATCCTTGCATATTTTGATTACATGGATTTGTTGTTGGGTTTCATCATGAGTCAGGTATCTGTAGAGGGCTTCCATGCAGAAGAGAAAAAGATAAGGGGATAGGGGATACCCTTGTCTTAGGCCTCTAGAGGGTTTGAAAAACTTCCCTGGAGATCCATTAACAAGAACATCCATGCTTGTGGTGGAAATGCATTGGTGTATTAGATTGCACCACTGAGAGATGAATCCCATTTGGGACAGAACTTGAAGGAGAAAATCCCAGTTGACTCTGTCAAAGGCTTTTTCCATGTCTATTTTTATGCCCATTGTGCCATTACTCCCTTTTTTCCCTCTTCTGGTATTCATGTGGTGGATAATTTCATGGGTTATGGCTATGTTGTCAGATATTTGCCGTCCATGTATGAAGGCAGATTGAAATGGGGATATGATTTTAGGTAGCATGGGTTTTAGTCTTTGAGCAATGAGTTTAGATATGATTTTGTAGGTGGTGTTGCACAGAGAGATGAGTCTGAATTGAGCTGGAGTAGTAGGTTTATCAGTTTTGGGAATGAGAGATATGAAAGTGGAGTTCATTTCTTTGAGGATATGTCCAGAGGTAAAGAAATTTTGAACCATGTGAATGATGTATTCTCCCACAATATCCCAGTTGGCTTGAAAAAAATTTGGGGGGAACCCATTAGGACCTGGGGCTTTGTCTCCAGCCATGCTAAAGAGAATGTTTTTAATTTACAGAGGTTTAGGGGTTCTGAGAAGATTCTAGTTCTCTTGTAAAGTAATGGTAGTGGGGATAAGCTTTATAATGAAGGGATTGATGGTTATGGTTTCAGCAGTAGACATATTAGCAAAGTGATTAGTGAAGGTCTTGGTGATTTCAGCATTTTCTTGGATCCAGGTGTCATCTTCTTTTTGTATGGAGTAAATCTTGTTCCTTCTGTATCTTTTCTTAGCAGCAATGTGGAAGTATCCGGTGTTTCTATCCCCTAGATTAATGTGTTGATCTCTGCTTTTAGTCTTCCAGAAAGATTCTTGTACATGATGCCAGTATTCCACTTAAAGTCTTGCATTTTTAAGGTCTTCCCCTCTGGATGAGGTAAATTGATGTTTGGTTATCCATTCCAGGTGTTGTATGCATTCTTCTAAATTGGTCTTGATATTGCCATAAACTTCTTTGTTACACTGCTTCAGTATGACTTTTATATCTCTAAGTTTCCTGGCTATTTTAATGGCTAGAGATCCTTTATGAACTGTCTTCCAGCATTCATCTATAATACTCTTGCAGTCTTCATGGTTGAGCCAGGGGCCAAAGAATTTGAAGGGTATTTGACATAGTTTACAACTGGGATTGGTATTGAGGATGATTGGGTTGTGATCAGAACCTATGGCAGTGAGGTTTGAAATAGTGGTGTTTGGTTGAATATCTAACCAAGCTTCATTAGCTAGACCTCTGTCTAATATTTGCTCAGTGAGATGAGGACCAGTTCTTTTGTTAGTCCAGGTGAAAGGGCATTCAGTATAGATCAAATCAGAGAGATGAGCTTCTTCAATCTTGCTTAAGAATATATCAGCTTCAGCTTGATTAATAGGATGTTGGCTAAATTTCTCATGTTCATGAAGCACAAAGTTACAGTCACCCATGATCAACCAAGGTAGAGAGTTAGTAGCACGGGTATTTTCAATCATATTCCAAGAGTGTAACTTATCATTAGTAGTAAAGGGACTCCCATAGTATCCAGTAAAAAGCCAAGGTTCTCCATGCAAAGGTTTAATGGTGGCATTAATGTGATGGTCAGAGAAATCCTCAATTGTTATATCTAAGTTGGTTTTCCAGGCAAGAACTAGACCTCCAGCAGTTTTGGCTTTGCCCTTTGGTTCAACAAACCAGAAATTAGTGACTCCTATATTTCCTAGGATTTTCTTAAGATTTCTAGATTGCTGTTTAGTCTCAGAGTCTCAGGGTTATGTTTATTTAGCATGTTGTCTAGGTATCTGCTTGTCCTAAGCCTTGGCAGTTCCAAGCTATGATCGAGTAGAATTGCCAAAAATAGAATATGATAGGATATGAGAAAATGATGATTTTTTATCCTAGGATTAAATGCAGTTTCCTAGTATTGTAATCGACGTTAATCCATAGATCAATTTTCATAAACAGGCTGATATGTATGGTAATTTTGGACAGGAGTTTGTTGTGAGTTACATGGTTGATGTTAGGTGGATTAGCTCCCTCCAGATTACTAGTAGTAGTGTTCGACAGTTGTTCCTCATCCATTGGGGTATGTTGGTTGTTGCTCCTCCTAGCTGATTGGTGCCCATTCCACTGCATATCTTGATACTCAGATTGGTTGGATAGGTTGTACAATTTACGCTTAGGATCAACCAGCTGAGGGTGTTGTTCGGCATCAACAGCTTTTAATTTCAACTCACTTCGTCTCCTCTCCCATGAAAGTTTTTTCTGGTTGTTATGGTCTTCCATCATCTGTTTTTGTATACCAGCTAAAGTAGGAAGGTTTTGGAGCACATTACTTGGAGAAATGATAGCATTTGGCTGTTGAAAGTTGGTATTGGTTTTAGAGAAAATGGTTGTGGGATCCATAGTTTCCTCTAATTCAGGGGAAATGGGTACTGTAATGTAACTCTTTCTTGCTGCAGCCTTGATGTTGTTTTTCTTTTTCTTCTGAGATTCTTTGTTTCTGTAATTCTCCACCAGTTTCTTATGTCTTTTTTGACATGCAATGGCTTCAGGGTTGGTAGTGGGGATGACTCCAGTGATTGGTTTATCTAGACCAGCTTGAAATATTAGATGTTGTGGCGATCCATCCAGTTCTTCACAATGGTTTCTAAGAAGAGTCTTCTGTTGAGCTTCCCTCATCTTAAAAACAAATTCTTCCGCTCCAGCTTTATCAGTATAGTAGTGGATTGTGGGTGGTTTTTTGGGGCTAGTTGGTGGAGTGATAGTTTTGTTGGAGGACGTTGGAGTGGTGGGTGTTGATGGAAACTTGTTTATGGAGGTGGATGTATACTGTTTGACTTGAGTTTTCTGAGTTTTTTCTTCTTCTTCAATGCACAGTGGACCAGGGTGATCAAGAATTCTGTAGACTTTACAAAAAGCG
This sequence comes from Papaver somniferum, assembly GCF_003573695.1. Taxonomy (NCBI): domain Eukaryota; kingdom Viridiplantae; phylum Streptophyta; class Magnoliopsida; order Ranunculales; family Papaveraceae; genus Papaver; species Papaver somniferum. The sequence goes on along the minus strand of NC_039366.1, from coordinate 155,613,645 downwards.
ATACCATTTAGAGCATATACTAATTCAAGCCAGTGAGAGGTGTTATCATCCTCATATGCATCAATGCCATATTTTAGAGCTTTAGTAACATCTATAGTGATCCGGACTTCAATATTTTTCTCATCATCATCTCTTCCATAAGCTTTCTTAGATGCTTGGTAGATTCCGGCTGGTCCAATTAGATTGCTTATGTCTGGAATGATGTGAGTTGGAATTCGCTTGACCAGTGCCCAGATGCAGACTTTGTAGAAATTAGCTTCATCAATGTAGTCTGGTCCTGAATATGGCACTTCAGTGAGAACTATGAGCTTTTCAAATATTCCTCTTGTTCCCCCTGTCCTGAAAACCTTGTAGTCTTCAATACTAGTCAGCCTGATTTGGTAGTAGTTTCTTCTTTTCTTCCAGAGGAAAACTTCAGCATTCCTGTGTAATTCCCAGTTGTTGTTGATGAATCTTGTTATTTCTCTTGTTTCATAAGAGATTTTGCTGCAATATCTTCCAATGAAAACCCATTTCCAATCTATCTTCTTTTTAGGTAGGATATTAGCTTGGTTGACAAAAACTTTTGGGAATAGGTCTTCTGGGATAGTTAGTGATGAGTTCATTTGTTTCACAAGGTTTTTTATATTTTCTGAATTTTTCGTTCCTGAAGAAGATGCCATGAAAGTATGGAAGTTGGTTTTAGTGTGGAGGTGTTTGTGGAGGAGGTGTATATGAAAGGAGGTTTCAATTTTGGGGGGAGAGGTCGTATTATTATGATACACTTTAATTTGAAATTTGAATTGTTGGGTGGCAGTCTTCAGATAGTACAAGTTGTTTTTACTTTGGAGTGGAACAAAATGTAGAGGAAGGTGCCAAGAAATACTAGTGCTATAGGATAGATACCAAGCATAAGTCCATGGTTTCCAGCTAATAGGGTCTTTATCAGAGTTGATGTTGATGTTGATGTTGCTCTGGACTACTAGTAATCTGAAGGAGTATAGCCTGCAAAAATAAGCAACACCAATACAATTTCCACTATACAGAGGATAGAAGAGAGAAATATGATAAATTTTTTGAGTTGTACTTAATAAGTTCTTTTTGGTCAAATTTTGAACTTGACAAGTCTTGGGTTTTGAGCTCCAAGTGATGGGTGTGAACTGTATGGGGTGATAGTGATGTATGCTTTGTATTCTGGTTATGGACAACATTGAATACCAGTTGGGTTGGTTTGTGCGTGGGTGTTTATGACAGTGCTTGCATTTTGTAGTCCATGTGATGAAGATGTACTTTGTGTGATGGTTGTGAATGAAGATGTGTATCCTAGAGACGGTAAAGCTATTGTACCAGGTTAAGAAGTTTGCAAGAAGAGTGCTGTAGAATCTAAAGTAATTTAAATCTCTCTTGGTTTTGGACTGCAGTGTGACAGCGACTTGAGAGTCAAGGCCTTTTACCTGTTTTTGACTAATAGCTAAGATGATACATGGTACATGTGCATTTACAAACCTTGTTCTCTATCTCGCAGTTTGTCTTTCCTTTGAACTTGTTGAATATGATACTGGAGCTTGGGGGTTGTAAGAGGATCCAAAGCCACGCACGATTACCAGCTGAGAACATGGGCTTGATCAGGATGCTAAACGGTTTCTCCTTTATGTGATAGAAAGTAATGGGCTTCCATTTGCTACTGTAATCCCTTCTTTGCCGAATAGAATGGAGAGCGGTTGTGGGTCGGCATATGGATTCAACTTCGGATCAAGGGTAGCCCGCATTGGGGGTCTGCTAGCCAAAAAACTGCCAAGTGTTTGTTGTCGCCTCTGAACGGCCAATGAGTTGGGAAAGCCTTCAATAGGTCTTTGCATGCACTTAGTAGGCCTGTACCTCCTCGTAATATCGACTAACTGATCTCGAAGATGTAATTTGGATGGTTGAGATGCGTTGATTGTTGGTCTTCTCATCCATAAGGCCTGATGGGGAAAGATTAGTTCTAATTTTCAATTCAGTAACACTATAACTTCCACTTTCCCTCTCTGCAATTTCCAGTTAGTGCTCCAAAAATTGAAGCTATGACTAAGCAAGACAAAATTGCGTATCTGAATCAGAACGATCTCCCAGCCATGTCTTGGAATCGGGATACCCGGGTTGCACTAGAGAAAAGGAGGGCCAAGGTGAATGTGTAAGAGAAACAGGTATTGATTTTGGATACTCATGTAAGAATTTCTGGTTTTTAGGTGTTGATAGTGGATTTCATAGTTGTAATTTGTTTTATGGATACATGTTATGATGGTATTGATTGGGATTTTCCCATTTTTCCAATTTGGCAGGTAGTAGATATAAGCAGTAGCATCATTGAGGTGTCAAATCCCAGCATGCATGAAGGTGCAGAGAGTGTTGGAGGAAGTAAGAAAAGGAGAGTTGTTATGCATGATAGATACAGTGCATATGTGCTGGATCCTCAGCTTCCACAATTCCAGGGAGACAAAGAAGGATGGGTGGTGTATGCCGTTCACCCTGACAAGGGTCAGTTTGTGATCAATGAGGGTATGGTGCTTGTAGGGGATGAGCAGGTGGTTTGTGGTGGTGCAAGACATGGATTTTACTCTGCACCAGTTCCTGTTTTGAGCAAAGCCAAGATTCAAGAGAATGATTTCGTTGGTTTCCCCAATGACGTGGTAGTCTTCCCCAATATCTTTCTTTTGGCACCAGAGATGCAGCAGATGGCAAAGGATGTTTATGATATTGCCCTCTTCGGCCTAGGTGAGATAACTGCCTCTAATGATGTTCCTGATGAAGTGGTTATGCCTGTGTCTATTCCCAGGGGTAACTATTATGTGCCAAGGCGGAGGACTACACCAGAGGGGGATGATGTTGACAAGAAGGCTGCACCAGAAGCTTGACCTGATATCAGTCATCCCCTTCCAGATGGTGAAGTAAGATATCCTGTAAAAGTGCTGTCTTTGTTTCTTGCATATGATTTCCATGGATAGACAATTAGGATTAATGGTATGGATTATGGGTTTGATGTTGGTTGGTTTAAAGATAATGTTGACAATGTTGATTAATCTAATGGTTATGTAGTTCTGGTTTATTGAATTGTTCTTGGCTGAGTGGTTGTTGTGTGTAATTTTGGTTTTGAGCTTGACATAGTGACTAAATAATTTAGCAGGGGGAGTTTGGAAGAAGGTTGTCATGAAGGGTTGAGATTGATTTATGGGGTTAATAGTCTTATCAGGTTTTTCATAAGGACTATTCCAACTGGTATTATAGGAAAATTTGCTATCATAGAAATAAATTAACATAGGAGTATTGTAATGTAAGACAGAGCATTGAAATTTCTTACCAGATACACAAAGAGGTAGCTGAGAAGTAGAATTGCCAGCAAACATAATCCAGGAATCATATGGCTCTTTAGAATCAAATAGGTAGAATCTTAAGTAGTTTATTTTCTTCCAAATCATTTGACTACCAAATAAGTTCTGAATATAGATGTTCTGTATATTTGTGAGATTATTATTGAAAATTTCAAAGGAGTTGTTGATCATGGTAGACTTGGGATCTTTCATAACTTGCAGAACATGTAAGTCGGATTTCCTCCCAGGGAAAGCTAAGGAATTGGTATTGAGAGTGATGGGTGTCTTGTTTGTGATTTCTGTCTATCTCAAGACCTCATAATATTCAAGACTTATTGTGATTTTTGTGATTTTAGTGATTGGGTTGAGGTAGAAAAGTGTTTGGAAATCAATTCTCAAAGTTAGCTTGTCGATTTCAGGGATTTCCTTGGTGATTGTATACTTGCAGGTAATAGAGTTGTGATTGTGTTCAATGTACTTGCATTGACATGTGAGAATTTGTGATTTGAGATTCATTTGAAATTTCGGACTAGCACATCCGATGAGCTCCGGCCAAAAAGGACCGTTGGAGGAAGAAGACAGAGAGAAACAAGGGAAAACTAGTCGTAAAGAGGAGAGAGGAGAGAAGGCAGAGCTCATTTTCGCTCATTTTGAATAACTCATGTACGTATGCCAAAGTCTTATGTGTTCTTTTATTTCATTTTTTTATCAACCACATTTCTCTTGACACGTAACAAATGTATGTTGGTGTTCAATTATTTGGTTTTTATAACAACATTAGCAGAAAGTGCCAAAACCATGCTTCAGAGAACAGAAAAAAAAAGTGACTTCAACAGCAAATTAACAACTTAAGAACCGTCACCTAATCTATGAGCAAAATAGTGCATGACTTCTCTGTTTTGTGTCCGGCAGAATGCCAATACCCTTAATCATTACACTTAAATATTTGACTGCATCAATAATTTAATCGTTAATTATGCTTACAAACTAATAAAAGGTTCAGAACCAAACAAGAGAAGCAAAAGCTTCTTTTTTTGTTGAATGATCACCATGGACACCCATTTAGCATCCACTACATAAATGAACCACCACTAAATCCACTAAATCCGCCCGCAAAGCTTTGACGTCGGGTACCCTACGAAAATGAAATTAATAATTAGTGAATGTATGAAAATATATGTATTGCATATACAGTAAAGTTCAATGATGTTTACTCACGTCATTTACAAATCCATATTGATAATCTTGATGCACCGCTCCATGTTGTTCATATATATTTTCTTGGTGTGCTATCTCGCATTGTTGTTCAGATGGATAATTTGGTTGATATGTCATCCCAATGTGTTGTTGATGTCTAATGAATTGAGAGTTTTCTTGTGTTAGAGGCACACTACCAACTTGAGATGGATGTATATCGTCATCCCAACCATCCTAATTAAACAATTAACGCTTAATACATAATCAAAATGGCATAATTAACTGTAACAAGAATAATGAAAGTAAAACAATTGATTCCATAAATATCTTTTTCCTTTTAATTTGTTGCACTTCCTTCTTCTTACAACTCAACCAATCATCTATATCACGGTATTGACTAGTACCTGCAACCCAATCTACAAGCTCACCAAATTTATTGCACAAATCGTTGTATTCAGTAATTGCATCATCGTTTTTCCAACAACTGAACCCCACTTTTACCTTTGTATGACATCTTTTCACATCCTTCTGCCACCGTCTCAAGATATATTTATCTGCGAGTTCTTTTACACCATTATTAGACAACACGCTTAACACATGGCAACATTTTTTTTTGCTAAGTCCAATAGTTTATTAAGCAAAAAAGCGTAATTACAAGAATTACAAGGAGGAGGCACAAGGCCCCCCTACCCCCATAAACCAAAGGGGTAAAATAAAAAATTATTCTAAAGTCAAGATAAATTCTAGAAACTCACAGCTGAAGTAACGTAAACAAAGAAAAAGAAATTTTTCTTCGTTTTCTAAAGCGCAACTGATCTAGCAAACACTCCTAACATAAATGAGATTAAGTGTTTCCACCTCCTTTAGCTTTCTTCTTTGGAGTCTTCATTCTTGTTGATTGGTCTTGTGTTTCCTTGACATACTCCTTTCGAAAAGATAAGTCCTTCAAATACTTTTATTGAGTATCAAATTTTGTAATTGTACAAAAAATCTCATGTTCTTCTTTTGTTAACTGCATAGAAAAATTTGCACTCACCTTGGGTTGTCCTTCCCTATCTATATTCACAGGCCCGCTTTTCACTTGCAAGCCCATGATTGAGTCCAAGTTTAACTCAGAGTCCATGTAGTTTGCACTCTCACGAACAGAATCCAAACTTGATTGGGTTATACTTAGGGCTGTCAACGGGTACCCGATTATCCGGAACCGAACCGAGTCCGGATCTATCGGGTCCGGTTCCGGTTCCGGGTCCCAAGAATGGACCCATTAGTAAACTCACTACCCGACGGGTAGACCGGTTAGGAACCGTTAAGCTTTCGGATCCTAACCCGTCGGGTATCGGGTACTCGAATACTTGCTTTTTGCTTGTTAATTTTACTTAAAATGAGAGTATTTCGTATAGTTTCGCTTAAAATTTCTTAATTCTTCGTTTATTTTCTTACCTTTAATCCTTATTAGAACATTAACATAAATATAATAATAATTTTATATGAAAAATTATTAAATTCAAGCTAACATAACAAATATAAAAATAGATTACCAAAAATCATAGTTGATTTTAGAGGACCCGATAAATACCCGGACCTGACGGGTATTTAAGCTTTTTATCGGGTCCGGTTCCGAGTCCATTAATTTAGGAACCGGACCCGGAACCGACTAAAATTACTGGTTCCGATTCCGATAGTGTACTACGCGGACCCGTTGACACCCCTAAATTTATACTTTCCGTGTCATCCTCGGTCTCATGTAAACTCTCTTCAGCTTGTAATACCCTATATTTGTCCGTGTTTTTCACGTGCAAGTAAACTTCAGAGTCCGTGTAGTTGTCAAATTCCTTTTCCCGTAAGAATCCAAGTTATGGACTCCTGTAAATTCTCCCCCTCTTGTAACACATTATATTTGTTCGGAGATAAAAAAGACTCCAGAACTAGTTAGCTTACTTGAAATAAAATCTTTATACGCTTGCTTAGCTCTTTCCATATTCTCACGCGCCTTCTGCAAATTTTTTTCCAAAGCAGCACGCTCCACAGCACTTACTTCAACTTGTTCAACCTGAGATGAACTGGCCTACCTGGCGTAAGTGAAGCATTGTTATCAACTGAAGTAGCAACAGTTGGGATAACCACACTACCACTTGCGCCATGTTTTTAATGACGTACCTCTTTCCAATCATTCACAACAGCAGCCTCCTCAACATCATTAGGAATGGATTGAACAACCTCCTTATTTTTGTCACGAACTTGTTGCCATTGAGGTTTTGGAGGACCCCTGGCTTGTTGTTTAACTCGCTTCTTTTTTCTACAATCCGCATCCAAATGACCAATGATCTTACAATTTGAACAAAAACTAGGACGCTTTGGAATATCTTTTGTTATACACGGTCAGATCAAATTCAATATATTTTCCTATAAAACAAAAGCTGGCAAAATCTTATCAGTAACATGTCCCTAATTTGATAAAATAAAATAAAAATTGTCCTCCCACATATTAATTGTTTAAGAGATACCATCAAAACAATTAAGCTTCCCTTGAATAGAAACCATTTTTGAGAGAAACCCAAATACTAAAAATGGCAGATAGATGTAATGCGGTTAAAGATGATAATTATGATATGATGATGACTGAAAATCGTCACTCACACATAAATTGATTGAATTAAGATGATAATGAATGAAGATGATTATCGGATTTTCTGCCTCTTTGAATAGTTTTGTACTTGGTTATTTCAATTATCTGGTTTATTGGTTCTCATTCGGGAATTTTTTGGGGGTAATCTGATCTTGGGAATATATTAGCGCAACATTAATTTTGTTATTATGCAAAAAAAAAAAAATATAGGGGGAAAAATTTGGGAAATCTGATTATTTTCTTTTATATTTCAGCTAATGGGTTTTTTTATTTTTCAAGATCATGTTAAACTTTCATTTCAGATTCTGTATCAATCTTATTATTTCGATCCAAGAAAATAAATGTGCTTTTATTAATTTTTGATTCCTGAAATCATATACTGTCAAGTCCATGGCATTAATGCATTCAACGATATGATAATCACTGAAGTTACAACATTTTTGATTAGTCAGTGAGATGATAATGATTGCATCTACTGGATTACGAAATTAATTATCATTGCTTGTCTAGATTAATCGTTGGAAACAAACTGTGTATTCAACAACACCGAAAAAAATTTTTGAAACACAAGAACCGTATGCCGTATTACAGAATCGTGATCCGTGGACAATCACTTAGAGCAACTGCAATGGACGAGTAAACCCAAATTTTCAGTCGAGTGGGCTGGCGTAGTGGGACGGACCATCGATCAAAATTTGATCAAAGAGTAAAATCCAGACCAAATTTGGTCTGCGATCAAGCCAAATCCAAATATAGTCGGGCGTTGATATAATCTCCGCTACACATCGGGCGTTGATATAATCTCCGCCATTCATGGGGCGTTGATATAATGTCCGCTACACAAGGGGCGTTGATATAATGTACGCCTGAAACGGGGCGTTGGTTAAATGTACGCCCGATGGGGCGTTCATAAACTTAACGCGCGAAATGGGGCGTTCATATACTTAACGCCCCACTCCATTTTCAACTTCACAGTTTATGAAACTTGCATGGGGCGGGCTTTATACCTCCGCCCCATTTTTTTTTGTTTTTTTTTTTTTTTTTTCTGAAGCGTATACTATACCAACGCCCCACTCGGGCGTTATCTTTACCAACGTTCCACTCGGGCGTTATCTTTACCAACGCCTGATCCCAGGCATAATGTTTATGAACGCGCGACCAAATATACTCTTTTTCCACTACGTCACGTGATGGACTAAACCCAAATTTGATTTTTTTTTAGTCTTTGGTTATACTCGCACCAATGTGGACGCTTTTGGACGAGAAAAAGAAAGAAATGAGCTGTTTTGTTTGTATGTAGAAGGAGAAGATCAGACCATGTTTTCTTTCGGAAAACTACCAATTAAATATGACGCAGTTGACAAAGAGTGGTCGGGATGGGTTCTTGAAAAGACAATTAGTGGTCGTGATGTTTTAATCCATCCGGAGAAAATCTGCAGGGTCAGTTTCCAAAGGTGTACATTGGTCCACCGTCCTTTGTACTTCTGCATTAGACACAGAAGGGTCGGAAAATCGCTGCAATTTGGATCCACAGGTACGTGTAAAAAACTCCTTATATTTCTCCCTGTTTTTCCCTACGTGTAGTTCTTGGAAACTTCGTATAACTTCCTCAATTGAGAGATAACTGCAAATCAGTTCCAATCGTTTCCCCTAATTAGTTTTGTTCTTCCGACTACGAAGAAGAGACGTGTGAGTTCAATTTTAATTTCCCTATTCCCAAAAATTCCTATCTGTTGATTTTAATTTTGTTCTCTCATTGTTTGTTTTGCAGATTTTGTTCTCTCAATTGCTAGAAACATGGTGAGGTTTAGGAGGGAGACAAATCCACTAAATAGTGGTATTGGCGGTCGATTTTAAAACTTACGTAAGTATGCTCGGCCAGCGTTTGATCATTAAATTTGATGTTGAGGTTGATAGACATGGGATAATCATTTTATTTGCTTAGCATCTTCATAGTAACATTTGTTGTACAAACATTTTTCGATGGGCCTGTTACAGTTCAATGATTTATCGATCGCCCAATACTGAGTCTATTTGGTGATTTTTGTCTTTTCTTTAAGGAGTACCGAATCCTTTTCTGACGAGATTTCCATTTCTGATTTACGGATTTTGGTTATGGGGTTTCACGTACCTCCTCACAAAAGACAGAAGAAAATACGCATATATATCTGTCTGCTCTCCAACTCCCCGTGTTCTCATGGGTATTCCTGCTCTCCTAAATATATTTTTTCAATCTCATTTGACTTGGTGGTATTATTTCTCTCGCGGATTCTTTTTTCTTTTCTTTTTTCCACTGATCATGTGAGAATTATTATCATTATTTTTATTTTATTTTTGGTTGCATTCATGTTTTGGTTGCTGCTGGGGTTTACCTTACTTCATATATATATTTATTCTAACCATTGTAGAAGTTTCCTTTCCTGACTCAGTTGTTTTCAATTCCTTACTGCTGGGTTTAGGGCCCTCAACCATACCGTGAGTCTTCCTTCTTTTCAAAAGAGTTTGTGATCTGATTTTTTTTTCCAGACGTGAACGTTATGGCTAAGGTTGATTGTGTGATGCTATTTATTTGGATTGTTGGAATTTATTTGGATGATACAAGGACAGTAAAAATAGGTTCCCCTAATTCTTTTAATGATTTCTGTAAGTTTCTTAGTTCTTTATCGTTTGTTGCAGGACGGCCTTTCCAGGGGTGTTTCAGATGTGATTTATGAATTCTCTACTAGGGATGGTGCAACACTTGACAGGCATATGGATGTCGACAAGGTCTGTTTTTCAATTTGGCAAAGATATACATAATTTTAGATGATCCATATAGGCACTTACATCCTTTTGGATTCAAATTCTTAGTTATTTGAGGGTTCAAAAGTTATTCGATATATTTCGATGTTGCTGACTGCAGGTTTGATCCGGAGCAGTATATGGTGCAGAAGTAGGCAGGTTTGATCCGGAGCAGCCTAGATTTGAAAAAGGAATGCGGCCACAAAAGCAAGTAACAATTTGGTAATACTATCTGCAACTTTTCTTACTATCTTTTAATTATCTTATGCTGGCATTCCACCACATTATTTTTGCCCCTCTTTTTTTTTTAATTTGTTTGGTTTGTTACAGATTCCAATTTCAGTTTTCTGCCGTATAACTGCAATCTATTGATTTAACCTTGGAAAGATTTTATGAACACTCTTTTTTATTTATAATTATTGATTGTTTTGCGGATCATGAGTATTTTGTTCTTTTTCTGTTTTTATGCTTAATCGTATTGTCGTTTTTCTGGCCTATAATTATTCTCAAATCATCGGGCGCTTGGGTATTTTAAAGCTCAAAACCGTTGAGTAATTGATTTGGTACTGCAGCTTTACAAACAATTTTGATCGAATTAAAGTGGGAAAAAATAAATGTGAACATCTGTGTTTCTATCGGTAATTATTTGGGTGTGATTGTTTGTTATGAAATTAATGTGCATTTTGGGGGTTCTACATCAGAACCACCAAAATGCATTCATACTTTCCACTGCTCTGCTCTGACATGATTCTATTATGGTTTTTCCATTTTCTTTCCCCTTTCAACCCATGTTAATTTTGTTTTGTTTTTGCAGGTTTGCAATGGATGTACAAAACAAGTGGGAACATATGGAAATGAGTACGTTTGCTGATCATGCATTGAGAATCTATTTGAATTTTTGGTCTACCTTGATGAAAGTTTGTGTATTGTTTGAAGGAAATGCAGGTTCCATGTCAAATTTGGTTAATGAAAAATGTCCAATAGTAGAGATTTTGTGTTGTATTGTTAGTTAGTAAGTTTGTTGATTACTGCTACCCTCAAAGAAGCGCTAAAAGTTTTTGGAAGTGTCAGTTAGGATTAAATATAAAAAATCATTTTTTGAATGTGCTCATAGGGACTCCTGGAGTGCTACAGGGTGCTGCAATATCACTGCATGTTGGTAGTAATTGCAGTTATATTTATGCCCTTTTGTTTTGCCTCACTTATTGTGTAAGTGAGAGTCGTGTCATGAAATTTATCTATTTTGTTAATAAATCATCACAATTTATTCATTGTTAAATTTTTAATTTCATTACCTTAATTTAGTGGTTCTAAAATGTTCTCAAAGGATGTTTGTTTCGTATCCATTCTGGAGACAAATTGGTTATTTATTCTTTTTCCTCATTTAATTTCCCTTGATTCCATTAACTGTCATGTACTGTCCGGAATGTAATGGTACCAAACATGGAAATTGGTAATTTGCTTAAAAAGTTTGTAACATTTGGTTTATTCTGCAACCTCTCCCTGTAATCTTTTTAGCTGTTGTTGCCTGAGGAAATTTATGTCTCTTTTTTCTTCACTTTTGTTCGTGCTCTTCAATCTAGATGAGGACTTTTTTTTAATCTGTACTGATGTTCTCTCTATCTTTGCAACGCATGCAGTACTAAACTTACTTAATTCGATTGCTGTTCTCTCTATCTTTGCAAAGCATGCAGTACTAAACTAACTTAATTCGAGTATGTGTTTACAGTCGTAAACTAAATTACGTATCTGTTTACCGTCATTTATGTTTTTCATTTCGATTTTCCTTTGTCGTCTTATAGTTTGTTTGCAGTACTAAACTAACTACTTTTTTTTAACGTCATAAGTTCCTCAATGGCAATGTAGTAAGGCTATCCATACAAAAATTGTTGGCTAGAATGGATGGTATTGGTCTTGCATGCATAAGAATGATGTGAAACCAAACTTGACGCCCAGAGCCGAGTACGCAATGCATTTGTAAGTTTATTTACCTTCCAGTTTTTTTATTTAGTGCCTGTTGTGCTTTGAACTTAAAGTCCGAAAATGCTACACCGTAATATTGGTTTTAGCTGTTTATAATGCAGTGTGAAAATGAAGCTATTTTGAAAATGCGGGTACAAACTATACATGAATAAAGTTCGTTCCAATCTACAGACCATGCTCACTTTGAAACCATCCACAAAAATTTGTTAGTGATGCACGTATTCTGTACATTTAATTAACGTCATTGTGCACCGCTACTGTTCTTCAATTATTCAATGAAGGCCAAGGTATTTGGAATGAACATACGTCATTTTTAGAAGGAAACAATTCAAGAATAGTAACTTTATTTGTACCAAATGATTCAAATGCATGCTATCTAGAAAATAATCCACCATATTAAAGAATTTCGACGTTGCGAGCCAGAAGTATGAGACATGCTGACAGCGGGGCCAAATCATAAAGTCCCACGCGCCAAAGGCGCACGAGAGGTTGAGCCCAGGCCGAAGGCCTGGGTGATACCCTAGTTATGTCTATAACCTCATTAAACTTCAATCTCAAATTAGGCTTCAGCATGTCCATTAACCTATCAAGACCCATCTTAGTTCTAGCCATGTTTCTGAACTCAAATCCCTGTTCAGATAACAACACCTTTACCTTAATATTTCTCATAGGAAATTGGTCATGTTCCACATCAGGAAGCTGGTCATGTTTACTATCATTGATACAACAATCAAAAATCAAATCAGAAAATCATATAAACCCTAGAAAACAAATAAAAATACAAACCCTAAAAAATCTAATACAAACCCAAGAAAAATCAAATCACATAGAATCGAAAACAAACTGATAGATTTCAAAATCGAAACGAATTTGAAAATCAATTCTAACAATCCCTAGAAATTGAAAGGGAAATTTCAACACAAACTTTTGTAACAGAACAACACAAAAATCCACTAACATGCATTGTTCGATTGTGAATAACCCTTAGGGTTTGTCAGTTACCTTATTTTTGGTCGTTTGTCATCTGGTGTTTCTGTAACCTCAATACTTCGTCTCTCCTTTGGTCGATTAGGTTTATCCATGTTTAACATAATCTGTGTAACCCTAGGTTAAGAAGAATCGAAACGGAGGAACATAGAGAAGAATGGGAAAATAGAGAGAGAAAACACAGAAAATAAAAGAGGCTGAAGAAGAGACCAGAAGATTATGTCTCTTATATATCTTTTCCCGGTTGTTGGTTTACCTAGCTCTCATCTTTTCCATTAAACGTCTTCCGGATCTAATTTTTTTTTGAACGAAGGCACACCTTATATTACATAGAACGGTTCAGTACATCATTTGCTAAGTAAGGAATTAACATGTCAGGTGGATTGTACCACCATTCCCCACAAAGCTGTTCTTTTCTAGCAACTTTTGCTAAAGCATCAACTAACTTATTACAACCTCTATAGACAAACACACAAGACCAGAGAGAGTTAATGTTACATATATTTATACACTTTCTAAGTAATGACATACTCTGCCAAGGAGGAAGAGAAGATTGTTGCCTGACATAAGAGATGATATTCAGATTATCAGTTTCAAACACAACATCACACCAACCATTAACACTTGTCATTTCCATATCTTCAAATAATGCCCTAGCTTATGCCTGATGAATATTTATAGCTCTTGTTACTGTTGATTTTCCAGCCACAAAATGTCCTGCATAGTTTCTTATTATTATACCAATACCAGCAAATAAGGAAGTACAACTGTAAGAAGCATTGATATTGATTTTCAGAGCATTTAGAACAGGGGGTTTCCAGGTGTCATTCACAATGGGTCTAATAGAAACAAGGGAGCAAGATAATTGTGATGTACTATGTAAATGATGTTTTGCAATGTAAGAGCTAACTTGATGTATGACAGTAATATGATTAGGAGTAATATTACTAAAGATAACACTACATCTATGTTTCCAGATGAAATGCAAAATGCAAATTATGATATGTATAAGATGAGGGGTATTGTGAATGTTTATCTGGGAATCATGAGACTGCCAACTTTGAACCCAAGAAAGAACTGAAGAATGTTGCAGCATTGAAGAGTATTGTTGAGGACAAAAGTATCTCCAAATAGCTTGAGTAAAAGGATAATGTAAGAACATGTGATCAATATCTTCAGTATTTGATGAATCGCAGAGGATACAATGGTTGTCATTAGAAATCAGATGCCTGAATAACCTGGCCTTAACTGGCATAGCATCATGAAGACATTTCCACCAAAAAATCTGGAACTTATATGGCATTTTCAACTTCCAAAATTTTAACCAAAACTGAGGCGACAAATTCAAAGTAGAACTGCTGATGTTATCTTGTTCGCACAACATTTTGTAGGTTGAAGCAGTAGTAAAAATACCAGAAGCAGTATAAGGCCAGATTAACTTATCTTTTTGATCCATATGAAATGGGTATAGTAAGAATCAAATCTACCTGAGATGAAGTAAAAAGATGCCGAAGAATAGAAATGTTCCACTGACCAGATCGAGCATCTATTAGCTGAGAAACCCACTGATAGTCCGAAGTGTTTAAATCATTCCAATCCTGAAGTGTTGTTGATAAAGTTGGAATCCAATTAGAAGTCCAAATGTTAATACTGCTGCCATTTCCAACTTCCCATGTAGCATATTTAAGAATAATTTGAAGCCCCTGACAAATACTCTGCCACACCCAGCTGGAATTTACTGAATCTGGAGGAGGGAAGAACTGCAAATCATTATGGGGAAAGTATTTTCCTTTCAAAAATTTTCCCCACAAAGCATCCTGGCTATGGAGCAATTGCCAAGCCAATTTAGCTAAGAAAGCATAATTATAATTTCCTAGATGCTTCATACCTAAACCTCCAAGTCGTTTAGGAAGGCGCATTTTGTCCCAAGAAATCAGGCGAGGAGGATTATGATTGTTGCAGTTATGCCACCAGTATTGCCTTTGGATTTTGTCCATATGATTAATCGTAGAATCTGGTAACTTGAAGATTTGCATCTGGTACATTGACATTGTGCTTAACAAATTGTTGACTTAAGTAGTCCTGCCAGCTTGGTTAACAATCTTACTATGCCAACTTTGTAACCTGTGGCACATGTTATTCAAAATTCCTCGACAGTTTTGTTGTATAGACCTACGCATCAACAAAGGAATACCCCAAGTATTTTTCTCCAACACCCATTTGTTTCAAATGTAGAATACCATTTATGCTTGTTTTCTGAGAGTTAACAATATGCTTACCGAAGAAAATTGTCGACTACTGCATATTGATCATCTGGCCTGAAGCTTGACCAAAAGAATGAAAAAGCTCTTTCAAGTGATTCATTTGAGTAGAATTTGCCTG